>NC_054474.1:99951544-100083840 GCF_017639515.1 Carcharodon carcharias
AAACACTGGTTCTAAAACAGTGCTATAGTTCTAACACAAGTTCTAACACAGATTCTATCGTTCAATGGACTAAAACAGGTTCTAACACAGGTTCCATAGTTCTGAAACAGGTTCTAACACAGGTTCTATAGTTCAAACACAGGTTCTAAAACAGGTTCTATAGTTCCAAAACAGGATCTAACACCGGTGCTAAAACAGGTTCTATACTTCTAAAACAGGTTCTAACACAGGTTCTATAGTTCTAACACAGGTTCTATTGTTGTAACACAGCTTCTATAGTGCTAACACAGTTTCTAACACAGTGCTATAGTTCGAACACAAGGTCTAACATAGATTCTATAGTTCTAACACTGGTTCCATGGACTAAAACAGGTTCTAACACAGGTTCCATAGTTCTGAAACAGCTTCTAACACAGGTTCTATGGTTCAAACACAGGTTCTAACACTGGTTCTATACTTCCAAAACAGGATCTAACACCGATGCTAAAACAGGTTCTGTAGCTCTAAAGCAGGTACTAACACAGGTTCTGTAGTTCTAACACAGGTTGTATAGTTCTAAAAAAGGTTCTAACACAGGTACTATCACAGTTTCTAAAACAGGATCTATACTTCTAACACAGGTTCTATAGTTCTAAAACAGGATCTGAGACAGGTTCTATAGTTATAACACAGGTTCTAACACAGTTTCTATAGTTCTAAAACAAGCTATAACACAGGTTCTATAGTTCTAACACAGGTTGTATAGTTCTAAAAAAGGTTCTAACACACGTAATATAACAGCTTCTAAAACAGGATCTATAGTTCTTACACAGGTTCTATAGTTCTAAAACAGGTTCTGACACAGTTGCTATAGTTCTAACACAAGTTCTAACACAGTGCTATAGTTCTAAAACAGGTTCTAACACAGGTTCTACAGTTCTAACACAGGTTCTAACACTGGTTCTATATTTCTAATTCAGGTTGTATAGTTCTAAAAAAGGTTCTGACACAGGAATTAACACAGTTTCTGAAACAGGATCCATAGTTCTAACACAGGTTCTAACACAGGTTCTATAGTTCTAACACAGGTTCTGAAACAGGTTCTTTTGTTATAACACAGGTTCTATTGTTGTAACACAGGTTCTAACACAGGTTCTAACACAGGTTCTGTAGTTGTAACACAGGTTCTAACAGAGGTTCTGTTGTCCTAACACAGGTTCTATCACAGGTTCTATTGTTCTGACACAGGTTGTAACACAGATTCTATAGTTCTAACACAGGTTCCATAGTTCTAACACAGGTTCCAACACACGTTCTAAATTCCTAAAACAGGTTCTAACACAGGTACTATAGTTCTAACCCAGGATCTAGCACAGCTTCTATTTACCTAACACAGGTTCTAACACAGTGCTATAGTTCTAACACAGGTTCTAACACAGATTCTATAGTTCTAACACTGGTTCTATATTCTAAAACAAGTTATAACACAGGTTCCATAGTTCTGAAACTGGTTTTAACACAGGTTCCCACACACGTTCTAAATTTCTGAAACAGGTACTAAAACTGGTTCGATAGTTCGAACACAGATTGTATAGTTCTAAAAAAGGTTCTAACACAGGTACTATCACAGTTTCTAAAACAGGATCTATAGTTCTACACAGGTTCTATAGTTCTAAAACATGTTCTGACACAGGTTCTATAATTCTAACAAAGGTTCGGACACAGGTTCTAAAGTTCTCACACATGTTCTATAGTGGTTACGAATATTCTAACACTGGTTGTAACACAGATTCCATAGTTCTAATAGAGGTTCTAACACAGGTTCTATAGTTCTAACACAGGTTCTATTGTTGTAACACAGCTTCTATAGTGCTAACACAGGTTCCAACACAGTGCTATAGTTCTAACACAAGTTCTAACACAGATTCTATAGTTCTAACACTGGTTCTATGGACTAAAACAGGTTCTAACACAGGTTCCATAGTTCTGAAACAGGTTCTAACACAGGTTCTATAGTTCAAACACAGGTTCTAACACAGGTTCTATAGTTCCAAAACAGGATCTAACACAGTTGCTAAAACAGGTTCTATAGTTCTAAAACAGGTTCTAACACAGGTTCTATAGTTCTAACACAGGTTGTATAGTTCTAAAAAAAGGTTCTAACATAGGTACTATCACAGTTTCTAAAACAGGATCTATAGTTCTACACAAGTTCTATAGTTCTCAAACAGGTTCTGACACAGGTTCTATAGTTCTAACAAAGTTTCTGACACAGGTTCTTTAGTTCTAACACAGGTTCTATATGGTTAAAAAGATTCTAACACAGGTTGTAACACAGGTTCCATAGTTTCTAATACAGGTTGTAACACAGGTTCTATAGTTCTAACACAGGTTCTATTGTTGTAACACAGCTTCTATAGTGCTAACACAGGTTCTAACACAGTGCTATAGTTCGAATACAAGTTCTAACAAAGATTCTATAGTTCTAACACTGGTTCTATGGATTAAAACAGGTTCTAACACAGGTTCCATAGTTCTGAAACAGGTTCTAACACAGGTTCTATAGTTCAAACACAGGTTCTAACACTGGTTCTATAGTTCCAAAACAGGATCTAACACCGATGCTAAAACAGGTTCTGTAGCTCTAAAGCAGGTTCTAACACAGGTTCTGTAGTTCTAACACAGGTTGTATAGTTGTAAAAAAGGTTCTAACACAGGTACTATCACAGTTTCTAAAACAGGATCTATAGTTCTAACACAGGTTCTATAGTTCTAAAACTGGATCTGACACAGGTTCTATAGTTATAACACAGGTTCTAACACAGGTTCTATAGTTCTAAAACAAGCTATAACACAGGTTCTATAGTTCTAACACAGGTTGTATAGTTCTAAAAAAGGTTCTAACACACGTAATATAACAGTTTCTAAAACAGGATCTATAGTTCTTACACAGGTTCTATAGTTCTAAAACAGGTTCTGACACAGTTGCTATAGTTCTAACAAAGGTTCTAACACAGTGCTATAGTTCTAAAACAGGTTCTAACACAGTTTCCACAATTCTAACACAGGTTCTAACACAGGTTCTATAGTTCTAATACACGTTGTATAGTTCTAAAAAAGGATCTGACACAGGAATTAACACAGTTTCTGAAACAGGATCCATAGTTCTAACACAGGTTCTAACACAGGTTCTATAGTTCTAACACAGGTTCTAACACAGGTTCTATAGTTCTAACACAGGTTCTATTGTTGTAACACAGGTTCTAACACAGGTTCTAACACAGGTTCTGTAGTTGTAACACAGGTTTTAACAGAGGTTCTGTTGTTCTAACACAGGTTCTATCACAGGTTCTATTGTTCTAACACAGGTTGTAACACAGATCCTATAGTTCTAACACAGGTTCCATAGTTCTAACACAGGTTCCAACACACGTTCTAAATTTCTAAAACAGGTTCTAACTCAGGTTCTATAGTTCTAACCCAGGATCTAGCACAGCTTCTATTTACCTAACACAGGTTCTAACAAAGTGCTATAGTTCTAACATAGGTTCTAACACAGATTCTATAGTTCTAACACTGGTTCTATAGTCTAAAACAGGTTATAACACAGGATCCATAGTTCTGAAACAGGTTCTAACACAGGTTCCAACACAAGTTCTAAATTTCTGAAACAGGTACTAAAACAGGTTCGATAGTTCCAACACAGGTTGTATAGTTCTAAAGAAGGTTCTAACACAGGTACTATCACAGTTTCTAAAACAGGATCTAAAGTTCTACACAGGTTCTATAGTTCTAAAACAGGTTCTGACACAGGTTCTATAGTTCTAAAAAAGGTTCTGACATATGTTCTAAAGCTCTCACACAGGTTCTGTAGTGGTTACAAATATTCTAACACAGGTTGTAACACAGATTCCATTGTTCTAATACAGGTTCTAACACAGGTTCTATATTTCTAACACAGGTTCTACTTTTGTAACACAGCTTCTATAGTGCTAACACAGGTTCCAACACAGTGCTATAGTTCTAACACAAGTTCTAACACAGATTCTATAGTTCTAACACTGGTTCTATGGACTAAAACATGTTCAAACACAGGTTCCATAGTTCTGAAACAGGTTCTAACACAGGTTCTATAGTTCAAACACAGGTTCTAACACAGGTTCTATAGTTCTTAAACAGGATCTAACACAGGTACTAAAACAGGTTCTATAGTTCTAGCACAGGTTGTATAGTTCTAAAAAAGGTTCTAACACAGGTACTATCACAGTTTCTAAAACAGGATCTATAGTTCTACACAGGTTCTATAGTTCTAAAACAGGTTCTGACACAGGTTCTATAGTTCTAACAAAGGTTCTGACACAGGTTCTTTAGTTCTAACACAGGCTCTAAATGGTTAAAAAGATTCTAACAAAGGTTGCAACACAGGTTCCATAGTTCTAATACAGGTTCTAACACAGGTTCTATAATTCTAACACAGGTTCTATTGTTGTAACACAGCTTCTATAGTGCTAACACAGATTCTAACACAGTGCAATAGTTCGAACACAAGGTCTAACACAGAGTCTATAGTTCTAACACTGGTTCTATGAACTAAAACAGGTTCTAACACAGGTTCCATAGTTCTGAAACAGGTTCTAACACAGGTTCTATAGTTCTAACACAGGTTCTAACACTGGTTCTATAGTTCCAAAACAGGATCTAACACCCTTGCTAAAACAGGTTCTGTAGCTCTAAAGCAGGTTCTAACACAGGTTCTGTAGTTCTAACACAGGTTGTATAGTTCTAAAAAAGGTTCTAACACAGGTACTATCACAGTTTCTAAAACAGGATCTATAGTTCTAACACAGGTTCTATAGTTCTAAAACAGGATCTGACGCAGGTTCTATAGTCATAACACAGGTTCTAACACAGGTTCTATAGTTCTAAAACAAGCTATAACACAGGTTCTATAGTTCTAACACAGGTTGTATAGTTCTAAAAAAGGTTCTAACACACGTAATATAACAGCTTCTAAAACAGGATCTATAGTTCTTACACAGGTTCTATAGTTCTAAAACAGGTTCTGACACAGGTTCTATAGTTCTAACACAGGTTCTAACACAGTGCTATAGTTCTAACACAGGTTCTAACACATGTTCTACAGTTCTAACACAGGTTCTAACACAGGTTCTACAGTTCTAACACAGGTTCTAACACAGATTCTATAGTTCTAACAATGGTTTTATAGACTAGAACAGATTCTAACAGATGTTCTATAGTTCTAAAACAGGTTCAAACACAGGTACTATTGTTCAAACACAGATTCTCACACAGGTTCTACAGTTCTAAAAAGGTTCTAATACAGGTTCTATTGTTCTTCCAAAGGTTCTAACACCGTTTCTATATTTCCAAAACAGGTACTAACACAGGTTGTTTAGTTCAAACACATTTTCTAACACAGATTCTATAGTTCTAACACTGGTTCTATGGACTAAAACTGGTTCTAACACAGTTTCCATAGTTATGAAACCGACCTAACACAGGTTCTATAGTTCAAACACAGGTTCTAACATAGGTTCTATAGTTCCAAATCAGGATCTAACACAGGTGCTAAAAGAGGTTCTATAGTTCTAAAACAGGTTCTAACACAGGTTCTATAGTTCTAACACAGGTTGTATAGTTCTAAAAAAGGTTCTGATACAGGAATTAACACAGTTTCTGAAACAGAATCTTTAGTTCTAACACAGGTTCTAACACAGGTTTTATAGTTCTAACACAGGTTCTAAAACAGGTTCTGTAGTTCTAACACAGGTTCTATTGTTGTAACCCAGGTTCTAACACAGGTTCTAACACAGGTTCTTTAGTTCTAACACAGGCTCTAAATGGTTAAAAAGATTCTAACAAAGGTTGCAACACAGGTTCCATAGTTCTAATACAGGTTCTAACACAGGTTCTATAATTCTAACACAGGTTCTATTGTTGTAACACAGCTTCTATAGTGCTAACACAGATTCTAACACAGTGCAATAGTTCGAACACAAGGTCTAACACAGAGTCTATAGTTCTAACACTGGTTCTATGAACTAAAACAGGTTCTAACACAGGTTCCATAGTTCTGAAACAGGTTCTAACACAGGTTCTATAGTTCTAACACAGGTTCTAACACTGGTTCTATAGTTCCAAAACAGGATCTAACACCCTTGCTAAAACAGGTTCTGTAGCTCTAAAGCAGGTTCTAACACAGGTTCTGTAGTTCTAACACAGGTTGTATAGTTCTAAAAAAGGTTCTAACACAGGTACTATCACAGTTTCTAAAACAGGATCTATAGTTCTAACACAGGTTCTATAGTTCTAAAACAGGATCTGACGCAGGTTCTATAGTTATAACACAGGTTCTAACACAGGTTCTATAGTTCTAAAACAAGCTATAACAGAGGTTCTATAGTTCTAACACAGGTTGTATAGTTCTAAAAAAGGTTCTAACACACGTAATATAACAGTTTCTAAAACAGGATCTATAGTTCTTACACAGGTTCTATAGTTCTAAAACAGGTTCTGACACAGGTTCTATAGTTCTAACACAGGTTCTAACACAGTGCTATAGTTCTAACACAGGTTCTAACACAGGTTCTATAGTTCTAACACAGGTTCTAACACAGGTTCTATAGTTCTAACACAGGTTCTAACACAGATTCTATAGTTCTAACAATGGTTTTATAGACTAGAACAGATTCTAACAGATGTTCTATAGTTCTAAAACAGGTTCAAACACAGGTACTATTGTTCAAACACAGATTCTCACACAGGTTCTACAGTTCTAAAAAGGTTCTAATACAGGTTCTATTGTTCTTCCAAAGGTTCTAACACCGTTTCTATATTTCCAAAACAGGTACTAACACAGGTTGTTTAGTTCAAACACATTTTCTAACACAGATTCTATAGTTCTAACACTGGTTCTATGGACTAAAACTGGTTCTAACACAGTTTCCATAGTTATGAAACCGACCTAACACAGGTTCTATAGTTCAAACACAGGTTCTAACATAGGTTCTATAGTTCCAAATCAGGATCTAACACAGGTGCTAAAAGAGGTTCTATAGTTCTAAAACAGGTTCTAACACAGGTTCTATAGTTCTAACACAGGTTGTATAGTTCTAAAAAAGGTTCTGATACAGGAATTAACACAGTTTCTGAAACAGAATCTTTAGTTCTAACACAGGTTCTAACACAGGTTTTATAGTTCTAACACAGGTTCTAAAACAGGTTCTGTAGTTCTAACACAGGTTCTATTGTTGTAACCCAGGTTCTAACACAGGTTCTAACACAGGTTCTGTAGTTGTAACACAGGTTCTAACAGAGGTTCTGTAGTTCTAACACAGGTTCTATCACAGGTTCTATTGTTCTAACACAGGTTGTAACACAGATTCTATAGTTCTAACACAGGTTCCATAGTTCTAACACAGTTTCCAACACACATTCTAAATTACTAAAACAGGTTCTAACACAGGTTATAGTTCTAACCCAGGATCTAGCACAGCTTCTATTTACCTAACACAGGATCTAACGCAGTGCTATAGTTCTAACACAGGTTCTAACACAGATTCTAAAGTTCTAACACTGGTTCTATAGTCTAAAACAGGTTATAACACAGGATCCATAGTTCTGAAACAGGTTATAACACAGATTCCAACACACGTTCTAAATTTCTGAAACAGGTACTAAAACAGGTTCTATAGTTCTCACACAGGTTGTATAGTTCTAAAAAAGGTTCTAACACAGGTACTATCACAGTTTCTAAAACAGGATCTATAGTTCTACACAGGTTCTATAGTTCTAAAACATGTTCTGACACAGGTTCTATAATTCTAACAAAGGTTCGGACACAGGTTCTAAAGTTCTCACACAGGTTCTATAGTGGTTACGAATATTCTAACACTGGTTGTAACACAGATTCCATAGTTCTAATAGAGGTTCTAACACAGGTTCTATAGTTCTAACACAGGTTCTATTGTTGTAACACAGCTTCTATAGTGCTAACACAGGTTCCAACACAGTGCTATAGTTCTAACACAAGTTCTAACACAGATTCTATAGTTCTAACACTGGTTCTATGGACTAAAACAGGTTCTAACACAGGTTCCATAGTTCTGAAACAGGTTCTAACACAGGTTCTTTAGTTCAAACACAGGTTCTAACAGAGGTTCTATAGTTCCAAAACAGGATCTAACACCGGTGCTAAAACAGGTTCTATAGTTCTAAAACAGGTTCTAACACAGGTTCTATAGTTCTAACACAGGTTGTATAGTTCTAAAAAAGGTTCTAACATAGGTACTATCACAGTTTCTAAAACAGGATCTATAGTTCTACACAAGTTCTATAGTTCTCAAACAGGTTCTGACACAGGTTCTATAGTTCTAACAAAGTTTCTGACACAGGTTCTTTAGTTCTAACACAGGTTCTATATGGTTAAAAAGATTCTAACACAGGTTGTAACACAGGTTCCATAGTTTCTAATACAGGTTGTAACACAGGTTCTATAGTTCTAACACAGGTTCTATTGTTGTAACACAGCTTCTATAGTGCTAACACAGGTTCTAACACAGTGCTATAGTTCGAATACAAGTTCTAACAAAGATTCTATAGTTCTAACACTGGTTCTATGGATTAAAACAGGTTCTAACACAGGTTCCATAGTTCTGAAACAGGTTCTAACACAGGTTCTATAGTTCAAACACAGGTTCTAACACTGGTTCTATAGTTCCAAAACAGGATCTAACACCGATGCTAAAACAGGTTCTGTAGCTCTAAAGCAGGTTCTAACACAGGTTCTGTAGTTCTAACACAGGTTGTATAGTTGTAAAAAAGGTTCTAACACAGGTACTATCACAGTTTCTAAAACAGGATCTATAGTTCTAACACAGGTTCTATAGTTCTAAAACAGGATCTGACACAGGTTCTATAGTTATAACACAGGTTCTAACACAGGTTCTATAGTTCTAAAACAAGCTATAACACAGGTTCTATAGTTCTAACACAGGTTGTATAGTTCTAAAAAAGGTTCTAACACACGTAATATAACAGTTTCTAAAACAGGATCTATAGTTCTTACACAGGTTCTATAGTTCTAAAACAGGTTCTGACACAGTTGCTATAGTTCTAACAAAGGTTCTAACACAGTGCTATAGTTCTAAAACAGGTTCTAACACAGTTTCCACAATTCTAACACAGGTTCTAACACAGGTTGTATAGTTCTAATACACGTTGTATAGTTCTAAAAAAGGATCTGACACAGGAATTAACACAGTTTCTGAAACAGGATCCATAGTTCTAACACAGGTTCTAACACAGGTTCTATAGTTCTAACACAGGTTCTAACACAGGTTCTATAGTTCTAACACAGTTTCTATTGTTGTAACACAGGTTCTAACACAGGTTCTGTAGTTGTAACACAGGTTTTAACAGAGGTTCTGTTGTTCTAACACAGGTTCTATCACAGGTTCTATTGTTCTAACACAGGTTGTAACACAGATTCTATAGTTCTAACACAGGTTCCATAGTTCTAACACAGGTTCCAACACACGTTCTAAATTTCTAAAACAGGTTCTAACTCAGGTTCTATAGTTCTAACCCAGGATCTAGCACAGCTTCTATTTACCTAACACAGGTTCTAACAAAGTGCTATAGTTCTAACATAGGTTCTAACACAGATTCTATAGTTCTAACACTGGTTCTATAGTCTAAAACAGGTTATAACACAGGATCCATAGTTCTGAAACAGGTTCTAACACAGGTTCCAACACAAGTTCTAAATTTCTGAAACAGGTACTAAAACAGGTTCGATAGTTCCAACACAGGTTGTATAGTTCTAAAGAAGGTTCTAACACAGGTACTATCACAGTTTCTAAAACAGGATATAAAATTCTACACAGGTTCTATAGTTCTAAAACAGGTTCTGACACAGGTTCTATAGTTCTACAAAAGGTTCTGACATATGTTCTAAAGCTCTCACACAGGTTCTGTAGTGGTTACAAATATTCTAACACAGGTTGTAACACAGATTCCATTGTTCTAATACAGGTTCTAACACAGGTTCTATATTTCTAACACAGGTTCTACTTTTGTAACACAGCTTCTATAGTGCTAACACAGGTTCCAACACAGTGCTATAGTTCTAACACAAGTTCTAACACAGATTCTATAGTTCTAACACTGGTTCTATGGACTAAAACATGTTCAAACACAGGTTCCATAGTTCTGAAACAGGTTCTAACACAGGTTCTATAGTTCAAACACAGGTTCTAACACAGGTTCTATAGTTCCAAAACAGGATCTAACACCGGTGCTAAAACAGGTTCTATAGTTCTAAAACAGGTTCTAACACAGGTTCTATAGTTCTAGCACAGGTTGTATAGTTCTAAAAAAGGTTCTAACACAGGTACTATCACAGTTTCTAAAACAGGATCTATAGTTCTACACAGGTTCTATAGTTCTAAAACATGTTCTGACACAGGTTCTATAGTTCTAACAAAGGTTCTGACACAGGTTCTTTAGTTCTAACACAGGCTCTAAATGGTTAAAAAGATTCTAACAAAGGTTGCAACACAGGTTCCATAGTTCTAATACAGGTTCTAACACAGGTTCTATAATTCTAACACAGGTTCTATTGTTGTAACACAGCTTCTATAGTGCTAACACAGATTCTAACACAGTGCAATAGTTCGAACACAAGGTCTAACACTGAGTCTATAGTTCTAACACTGGTTCTATGAACTAAAACAGGTTCTAACACAGGTTCCATAGTTCTGAAACAGGTTCTAACACAGGTTCTATAGTTCTAACACAGGTTCTAACACTGGTTCTATAGTTCCAAAACAGGATCTAACACCCTTGCTAAAACAGGTTCTGTAGCTCTAAAGCAGGTTCTAACACAGGTTCTGTAGTTCTAACACAGGTTGTATAGTTCTAAAAAAGGTTCTAACACAGGTACTATCACAGTTTCTAAAACAGGATCTATAGTTCTAACACAGGTTCTATAGTTCTAAAACAGGATCTGACGCAGGTGCTATAGTTATAACACAGGTTCTAACACAGGTTCTATAGTTCTAAAACAAGCTATAACACAGGTTCTATAGTTCTAACACAGGTTGTATAGTTCTAAAAAAGGTTCTAACACACGTAATATAACAGCTTCTAAAACAGGATCTATAGTTCTTACACAGGTTCTATAGTTCTAAAACAGGTTCTGACACAGGTTCTATAGTTCTAACACAGGTTCTAACACAGTGCTATAGTTCTAACACAGGTTCTAACACATGTTCTACAGTTCTAACACAGGTTCTAACACAGGTTCTACAGTTCTAACACAGGTTCTAACACAGATTCTATAGTTCTAACAATGGTTTTATAGACTAGAACAGATTCTAACAGATGTTCTATAGTTCTAAAACAGGTTCAAACACAGGTACTATTGTTCAAACACAGATTCTCACACAGGTTCTACAGTTCTAAAAAGGTTCTAATACAGGTTCTATTGTTCTTCCAAAGGTTCTAACACCGTTTCTATATTTCCAAAACAGGTACTAACACAGGTTGTTTAGTTCAAACACATTTTCTAACACAGATTCTATAGTTCTAACACTGGTTCTATGGACTAAAACTGGTTCTAACACAGTTTCCATAGTTACGAAACAGACCTAACTCAGGTTCTATAGTTCAAACACAGGTTCTAACACAGGTTCTATAGTTCCAAATCAGGATCTAACACAGGTGCTAAAAGAGGTTCTATAGTTCTAAAACAGGTTCTAACACAGGTTCTATAGTTCTAACACAGGTTGTATAGTTCTAAAAAAGGTTCTGATACAGGAATTAACACAGTTTCTGAAACAGAATCTTTAGTTCTAACACAGGTTCTAACACAGGTTTTATAGTTCTAACACAGGTTCTAAAAGAGGTTCTGTAGTTCTAACACAGATTCTATTGTTGTAACCCAGGTTCTAACACAGGTTCTAACACAGGTTCTGTAGTTGTAACACAGGTTCTAACAGAGGTTCTGTAGTTCTAACACAGGTTCTATCACAGGTTCTATTGTTCTAACACAGGTTGTAACACAGATTCTATAGTTCTAACACAGGTTCCATAGTTCTAACACAGTTTCCAACACACATTCTAAATTACTAAAACAGGTTCTAACACAGGTTATAGTTCTAACCCAGGATCTAGCACAGCTTCTATTTACCTAACACAGGTTCTAACACAGTGCTATAGTTCTAACACAGGTTCTAACACAGATTCTATAGTTCTAACACTGGTTCTATAGTCTAAAACAGGTTATAACACACGATCCATAGTTCTGAAACAGGTTATAACACAGGTTCCAACACACGTTCTAAATTTCTGAAACAGGTACTAAAACAGGTTCTATAGTTCTCACACAGGTTGTATAGTTCTAAAAAAGGTTCTAACACAGGTACTATCACAGTTTCTAAAACAGGATCTATAGTTCTATACAGGTTCTATCGTTCTAAAACAGGTTCTGACACAGGTTCTATAGTTCTAACAAAGGTTCTGACACAGGTTCTAAAGTTCTCACACAGGTTCTATAGTGGTTACAAATATTCTAACACAGGTTGTAACACAGATTCCATAGTTCTAATACAGGTTCTAACACAGGTTCTATAGTTCTAACACAGGTTCTATTGTTGTAACACAGCTTCTATAGTGCTAACACAGGTTCCAACACAGTGCCATAGTTCTAACACAAGTTTGAACACAGATTCTATAGTTCTAACACTGGTTCTATGGACTAAAACAGGTTCTAACAGAGGTTCCATAGTTCTGAAACAGGTTCTAACACAGGTTCTATAGTTCAAACACAGGTTCTAACACAGGTTCTATAGTTCCAAAACAGGATCTAACACCGGTGCTAAAACAGGTTCTATAGTTCTAAAACAGTTTCTAACACAGGTTCTATAGTTCTAACACAGGTTGTATAGTTCTAATAAAGGTTCTAACACAGGTACTATCACAGTTTCTAAAACAGGATCTATAGTTCTACACAGGTTCTATAGCTCTAAAACAGGTTCTGACACAGGTTCTATAGTTCTAACAAAGATTCTGATGCAGGTTCTTTAGTTCTAACACAGGTTCTATATGGTTAAAATGATTCTAACACAGGTTGTAACACAGGTTCCATAGTTCTAATACAGGTTCTAACACAGGTTCTATAGTACTAACACAGGTTCTATTGTTGTAACTCGGCTTCTATAGTGCTAACACAGGTTCGAACACAGTGCTATAGTTCGAACACAAGTTCTAAGACAGATTCTATAGTTCTAACACTGGTTCTATGGACTAAAACAGGTTCTAACACAGGTTCCATAGTTCTGAAACAGGTTCTAACACAGGTTCTATAGTTGAAACACAGGTTCTAACACTGGTTCTATAGTTCCAAAACAGGATCTAACACCGATGCTAAAACAGGTTCTGTAGCTCTAAAGCAGGTTCTAACACAGGTTCTGTAGTTCTAACACAGGTTGTATAGTTCTAGAAAAGGTTCTAACACAGGTACTATCACAGTTTCTAAAACAGTATCTATAGTTCTAACGCAGGTTCTATAGTTCCAAAACAGGATCTGACACAGGTTCTATAGTTATAACACAGGTTCTAACACAGGTTCTATAGTTCTAAACCAAGCTATAACACAGGTTCTATAGTTCTAACACAGGTTGTATAGTTCTAAAAAAGTTCTAACACACGTAATATAACAGCTTCTAAAACAGGATCTATAGTTCTTACACAGGTTCTATAGTTCTAAAACAGGTTCTGACACAGGTTCTATAGTTCTAACACAGGTTCTAACACATTGCTATAGTTCTAACACAGGTTCTAACACAGGTTCTATCGTTCTAACACAGGTTCTAACACAGGTTCTAACACAGATTCTATATTTCTAACACTGGTTTTATAGACTAAAACAGGTTCTAACAGAGGTTCTATAGCTCTAAAACAGGTTCTAAAACAGGTCCTATTGTTCAAACACAGATTCTAACACAGGTTCTATAGTTCTAAAACAGGTTCTAACACAGGTTCTATAGTTCTTCCAAAGGTTCTAACACCGGTTCTATATTTCCAAAAAAGGTTCTACCATAGGTTGTTTAGTTCAAAAAAAGGTTCTAACACAGGTTCTAGAGTTCTAACACAGGTTCTAACACAGGTTCTATAGTTCTAACACATTTTCTAACACAGATTCTATAGTTCTAACAATGGTTCTATGGACTAAAACAGGTTCTAACACAGTTTCCATAGTTCTGAAACAGACCTAACCCAGGTCCTATATCTCAAACACAGGTTCTAACACAGGTTCTATAGTTCCAAATCAGGATCAAACACAGGTGCTAAAACAGGTTCTATTGTTCTAAAACAGGTTCTAACACAGGTTTTATAGTTCTACCAAAGGTTCTAACACCAGTTCTATATTTCCAAAACAGGTTCTAACACAGGTTGTTTAGTTCAAACACAGGTTCTAACACAGATTCTATAGTTCTAACACAGTTTCTTTCAAACGTTCTAAAATTCTAAAACAGGTTCTAACATAGGGTATATAGTTCTAATACAGCTTCTGTAGTTCTAACAAAGGTTATAACACAGGTTCTAAAGTTCTAAAACAGGTTCTGAAAAAGGTTCTATAGTTCAAACACACGTTCCAACACAGATTCTATAGTTCTAACACAGGATCCAACACAGGTTCTAAATTTCTAAATCAGGTTCTAACACAGGTTCTATAGTTCTAACACAGCTTCTAACACAGGTTCTATAGTTCAAACACAGGTTCTAACACAGGTTCTATAGTTCCAAATCAGGATCAAACACAGGTGCTAAAACAGGTTCTATTGTTCTAAAACAGGTTCTAACACAGGTTTTATAGTTCTACCAAAGGTTCTAACACCAGTTCTATATTTCCAAAACAGGTTCTAACACAGGTTGTTTAGTTCAAACACAGGTTCTAACACAGATTCCATAGTTCTAACACAGGTTCTATCAAACGTTCTAAAATTCTAAAACAGGTTCTAACATAGGTTATATAGTTCTAATACAGCTTCTGTAGTTCTAACAAAGGTTATAACACAGGTTCTAAAGTTCTAAAACAGGTTCTATAGTTCAAACACACGTTCCAACACAGATTCTATAGTTCTAACACAGGATCCAACACAGCTTCTAAATTTCTAAATCAGGTTCTAACACAGGTTCTATAGTTCTAACACAGGTTCTATAGTTCTAACAAAGGTTCTCACACAGGTTCTAAAACAGGTACTATTGTTCTAACACAGATTCCATCACAGGTTCTATAGTTCTAACACAGGTTCTAAAGTAGTAACACAGGTTCTAACAGAGGTTCTGTTGTTGTAACACAGTTTCTAACACAGCTTCTATAGTTCTAACAAGGGTTCTATCACAGGTTCTATAGTTCTAACACAGGTTCTAACACAGATTCTATATTTCTAAAACACGTTCTAACACACTTTCTAAAGATCTAAAACAGGTTCTAACACAGGTTCTATAGTTCTAAAACAGGATCTGACACAGGTTCTATAGTTATAACACAGGTTCTAACACAGGTTCTATAATTCTAAAACAAGCTATAACACAGGTTCTGTAGTTCTAACACAGGTTGTATAGTTCTAAAAAAGGTTCTAACACACGTAATATAACAGCTTCTAAAACAGGATCTATAGTTCCTACACAGGTTCTATAGTTCTAAAACAGGTTCTGACACATATTCTATAGTTCTAACACAGGTTCTAACACTGGTTCTATAGTTCCAAAACAGGATCTAACACCCATGCTAAAACAGGTTCTGTAGCTCTAAAGCAGGTACTAACACAGGTTCTGTAGTTCTAACACAGGTTGTATAGTTCTAAAAAAGGTTCTAACACAGGTACTATCACAGTTTCTAAAACAGGATCTATAGTTCTAACACAGGTTCTATAGTTCTAAAACAGGATCTGACACAGGTTCTATAGTTATAACACAGGTTCTAACACAGGTTCTATAGTTCTAAAACAAGCTATAACACAGGTTCTATAGTCCTAACACAGGTTGTATAGTTCTAAAAAAGGTTCTAACACACGTAATATAACAGCTTCTAAAACAGGATCTATAGTTCTTACACAGTTTCTATAGTTCTAAAACAGGTTCTGACACAGTTGCTATAGTTCTAACACAGGTTCTTACACAGTGCTATAGTTCTAAAACAGGTTCTAACACAGGTTCTACAGTTCTAACACAGGTTCTAAAACAGGTTCTATAGTTCTAAAACAGTTGTATAGTTCTAAAAAAGGTTCTGACACAGGAATTAACACAGTTTCTGAAACAGGATCCATAGTTCTAACACAGGTTCTAACACAGGTTCTATAGTTCTAACACAGGTATAACACAGATTCTATAGTTCTAACACAGGTTCTATTGTTGTAACACAGGTTCTAACACAGGTTCTAACACAGGTTCTGTAGTTGTAACACAGGTTCTAACAGAGGTTCTGTAGTTCTAACACAGGTTCTATCACAGGCTCTATAGTTCTAACACAGGTTGTAACACAGATTCTATAGTTCTAACACAGGTTCCATAGTTCTAACAAAGGTTCCAACACACGTTCTAAATTTCTAAAACAGGATCTAACACAGGTTCTATAGGTCTAACCCAGGATCTAGCAGATCTTCTATTTTCCTAACACAGGTTCTAACACAGTGCTATAGTTCTAACACAAGTTCTAACACAGATTCTATAGTTCTAACACTGGTTGTATAGATTAAAACACGTTCTAACACAGGTTCTATAGTTCTAAAACAGGTTCTAACACAGGTTTTATAGTTCTACCAAAGGTTCTAACACCGGTTCTATATTTCCAAAACAGGTTCTAACACAGGTTGTTTAGTTCAAACACAGGTTCTAACACAGATTCTATAGTTCTAACACAGGTTCTATCAAAGGTTCTAAAATTCTAAAACAGGTTCTAACATAGGTTATATAGTTCTAATACAGCTTCTGTAGTTCCAACAAAGGTTATAACACAGGTTCTAAAGTTCTAAAACAGGTTCTAAAACAGGTTCTAAAACAGTTCTAAAGTTCAAACACAGGTTCCAACACAGATTCTATAGTTCTAACACAGGATCCAACACAGGTTCTAAATTTCTGAATCAGGTTCTAACACAGGTTCTATAGTTCTAACACAGGTTCTATAGTTCGAACAAAGGTTCTCACACAGGTTCTAACACAGGTTCTATCGTTCTAACACAGGTTGTATAGTTCTAAAAAAGGTTCTAACACAGGTACTATCACAATTTCTCAAACAGGATCTATAGTACTACACAGGTTCTATAGTTCTAAAACCGGTTCTGACACAGGTTCGATAGTTCTAACAAAGGTTCTGACACTGGTTCTTTAGTTCTAACACAGGTTCTATAGTGGTTACAAAGATTCTAACGCAGGTTGTAACACAGGTTCCATAGTTCTAATACAGGTTCTAACACAGGTTCTATAGTTCTAACACAGGTTCTATTATTGTAACACAGATTCTATAGTGCTAACACAGGTTCTAACACAGTGCTATAGTTCTTACACAAGTTCTAACACAGATTCTATAGTTCTAACACTGGTTCTATGGACTAAAACAGGTTCTAACAGATGTTCCATAGTTCTGAAACAGGTTCTAACACAGGTTCTATAGTTCAAACACAGGTTCTAACACAGGTTCTATAGTTCCAAAACAGGATCTAATACCGATGCTAAAACAGGTTCTGTAGTTCTAAAGCAGGTTCTAACACAGGTTCTGTAGTTCTAACACAGGTTGTATAGTTCTAAAAAAGGTTCTAACACAGGTACTATCACAGTATCTAAAACAGGATCTATAGTTCTAACACGGGTTCTATAGTTCTAAAACAGGATCTGACACAGGTTCTATAGTTATAACACAGGTTCTAACACAGTGCTATAGTTCTAACACAGGTTCTACAGTTCTAACACAGGTTCTAACACAGGTTTTATAGTTCTAACACAGGTTCTAACACAGATTCTATAGTTCTAACACTGGTTTTATAGACTAGAACAGATTCTAACAGATGTTCTATAGTTCTAAAACAGGTTCCATCACAGGTCCTATTGTTCAAACAAAGATTCTAACACAGGTTCTATAGTTCTAAAACAGGTTCAAACACAGGTTCTATAGTTCTTCCAAAGGTTCTAACACCGGTTCTATATTTCCAAAACAGGTTCTAACACAGGTTGTTTAGTTCAAACACAGGATCTAACACAGATTCTATAGTTCTAACACAGGTTCTAACACAGGTTCTATAGTTCTAACACATTTTCAAACACAGATTCTATAGTTCTATCACTGGTTCTATGAACTAAAACAGGTTCTAACACAGTTTCCATAGTTCTGAAACAGACCTAACACAGGTTCTATAGTTCAAACACAGGTTCTAACACAGGTTCTATAGTTCCAAATCAGGATCTAACACAGGTGCTAAAAGAGGTTCTATAGTTCTAAAACAGTTTCTAACACAGGTTCTATAGTTCTAACACAGGTTGTATAGTTCTAAAAAAGGTTCTAACACAGGTACTATCACAGTTTCTAAAACAGGATCTATAGTTCTACACAGGTTCTATAGTTCTAAAACAGGTTCTGACACAGGTTCTATAGTTCTACCAAAGGTTCTAACACCGGTTCTATATTTCCAAAACAGGTTCTAACACAGGTTGTTTAGTTCAAACACAGGTTCTAACACAGATTCTATAGTTCTAACACAGGTTCTATCAAAGGTTCTAAAATTCTAAAACAGGTTCTAACATAGGTTATATAGTTCTAATACAGCTTCTGTAGTTCCAACAAAGGTTATAACACAGGTTCTAAAGTTCTAAAACAGGTTCTAAAACAGGTTCTAAAACAGTTCTAAAGTTCAAACACAGGTTCCAACACAGATTCTATAGTTCTAACACAGGATCCAACACAGGTTCTAAATTTCTGAATCAGGTTCTAACACAGGTTCTATAGTTCTAACACAGGTTCTATAGTTCGAACAAAGGTTCTCACACAGGTTCTAACACAGGTTCTATCGTTCTAACACAGGTTGTATAGTTCTAAAAAAGTTTCTAACACAGGTACTATCACAATTTCTCAAACAGGATCTATAGTACTACACAGGTTCTATAGTTCTAAAACCGGTTCTGACACAGGTTCGATAGTTCTAACAAAGGTTCTGACACAGGTTCTTTAGTTCTAACACAGGTTCTATAGTGGTTACAAAGATTCTAACGCAGGTTGTAACACAGGTTCCATAGTTCTAATACAGGTTCTAACACAGGTTCTATAGTTCTAACACAGGTTCTATTATTGTAACACAGATTCTATAGTGCTAACACAGGTTCTAACACAGTGCTATAGTTCTTACACAAGTTCTAACACAGATTCTATAGTTCTAACACTGGTTGTATGGACTAAAACAGGTTCTAACACAGGTTCCATAGTTCTGAAACAGGTTCTAACACAGGTTCTATAGTTCAAACACAGGTTCTAACACAGGTTCTAACACAGGTTCTGTAGTTGTAACACAGGTTCTAACAGAGGTTCTGTAGTTCTAACACAGGTTCTATCACAGGTTCTATTGTTCTAACACAGGTTGTAACACAGATTCTATAGTTCTAACACAGGTTCCATAGTTCTAACACAGTTTCCAACACACATTCTAAATTACTAAAACAGGTTCTAACACAGGTTATAGTTCTAACCCAGGATCTAGCACAGCTTCTATTTACCTAACACAGGTTCTAACACAGTGCTATAGTTCTAACACAGGTTCTAACACAGATTCTATAGTTCTAACACTGGTTCTATAGTCTAAAACAGGTTATAACACAGGATCCATAGTTCTGAAACAGGTTATAACACAGGTTCCAACACAAGTTCTAAATTTCTGAAACAGGTACTAAAACAGGTTCTATAGTTCTCACACAGGTTGTATAGTTCTAAAAAAGGTTCTAACACAGGTACTATCACAGTTTCTAAAACAGGATCTATAGTTCTACACAGGTTCTATCGTTCTAAAACAGGTTCTGACACAGGTTCTATAGTTCTAACAAAGGTTCTGACACAGGTTCTAAAGTTCTCACACAGGTTCTATAGTGGTTACAAATATTCTAACACAGGTTGTAACACAGATTCCATAGTTCTAATACAGGTTCTAACACAGGTTCTATAGTTCTAACACAGGTTCTATTGTTGTAACACAGCTTCTATAGTGCTAACACAGGTTCCAACACAGTGCTATAGTTCTAACACAAGTTTGAACACAGATTCTATAGTTCTAACACTGGTTCTATGGACTAAAACAGGTTCTAACAGAGGTTCCATAGTTCTGAAACAGGTTCTAACACAGGTTCTATAGTTCAAACACAGGTTCTAACACAGGTTCTATAGTTCCAAAACAGGATCTAACACCGGTGCTAAAACAGGTTCTATAGTTCTAAAACAGTTTCTAACACAGGTTCTATAGTTCTAACACAGGTTGTATAGTTCTAATAAAGGTTCTAACAGAGGTACTATCACAGTTTCTAAAACAGGATCTATAGTTCTACACAGGTTCTATAGTTCTAAAACAGGTTCTAACAGAGGTTCCATAGTTCTGAAACAGGTTCTAACACAGGTTCTATAGTTCAAACACAGGTTCTAACACAGGTTCTATAGTTCCAAAACAGGATCTAACACCGGTGCTAAAACAGGTTCTATAGTTCTAAAACAGTTTCTAACACAGGTTCTATAGTTCTAACACAGGTTGTATAGTTCTAATAAAGGTTCTAACACAGGTACTATCACAGTTTCTAAAACAGGATCGATAGTTCTACACAGGTTCTATAGTTCTAAAACAGGTTCTGACACAGGTTCTATAGTTCTAACAAAGATTCTGACGCAGGTTCTTTAGTTCTAACACAGGTTCTATATGGTTAAAATGATTCCAACACAGGTTGTAACACAGGTTCCATAGTTCTAATACAGGTTCTAACACAGGTTCTATAGTACTAACACAGGTTCTATTGTTGTAACTCAGCTTCTATAGTGCTAACACAGGTTCTAACACAGTGCTATAGTTCGAACACAAGTTCTAAGACAGATTCTATAGTTCTAACACTGGTTCTATGGACTAAAACAGGTTCTAACACAGGTTCCATAGTTCTGAAACAGGTTCTAACACAGGTTCTATAGTTCAAACACAGGTTCTAACACAGGTTCTATAGTTCCAAAACAGGATCTAATACCGATGCTAAAACAGGTTCTGTAGTTCTAAAGCAGGTTCTAACACAGGTTCTGTAGTTCTAACACAGGTTGTATAGTTCTAAAAAAGGTTCTAACACAGGTACTATCACAGTTTCTAAAACAATATCTATAGTTCTAACACGGGTTCTATAGTTCTAAAACAGGATCTGACACAGGTTCTATAGTTATAACACAGGTTCTAACACAGGTTCTATAGTTCTAAAACAAGCTGTAACACAGGTTCTATAGTTCTAACACAGGTTGTATAGTTCTAAAAAAGGTTCTAACATACGTAATATAACAGCTTCTAAAACAGGATCTATAGTTCTTACACAGGTTCTATAGTTCTAAAACAGGTTCTGACACAGGTTCTATAGTTCTAACACAGGTTCTAACACAGTGCTATAGTTCTAACACAGTTTCTACAGTTCTAACACAGGTTCTAACACAGGTTTTATAGTTCTAACACAGGTTCTAACACAGATTCTATAGTTCTAACCCTGGTTTTATAGACTAGAACAGATTCTAACAGATGTTCTATAGTTCTAAAACAGGTTCTAACACAGGTCCTATTGTTCAAACACAGATTCTAACACAGGTTCTATAGTTCTAAAACAGGTTCTAACACAGGTTTTATAGTTCTACCAAAGGTTCTTACACCGGTTCTATATTTCCAAAACAGGTTCTAACACAGGTTGTTTAGTTCAAACACAGGTTCTAACACAGATTCTATAGTTCTAACACAGGTTCTATCAAAGGTTCTAAAATTCTAAAACAGGTTCTAAAATAGGTTATATAGTTCTAATACAGCTTCTGTAGTTCCAACAAAGGTTATAACACAGGTTCTAAAGTTCTAAAACAGGTTCTAAAACAGGTTCTAAAACAGTTCTAAAGTTCAAACACAGGTTCCAACACAGGTTCTATAGTTCTAACACAGGTTGTATAGTTCTAAAAAAGGTTCTAACACAGGTACTATCACAGTTTCTAAAACAGGATCTATAGTTCTACACAGGTTCTATAGTTCTAAAACAGGTTCTGACACAGGTTCTATAGTTCTACCAAAGGTTCTAACACCGGTTCTATATTTCCAAAACAGGTTCTAACACAGGTTGTTTAGTTCAAACACAGGTTCTAACACAGATTCTATAGTTCTAACACAGGTTCTATCAAAGGTTCTAAAATTCTAAAACAGGTTCTAACATAGGTTATATAGTTCTAATACAGCTTCTGTAGTTCCAACAAAGGTTATAACACAGGTTCTAAAGTTCTAAAACAGGTTCTAAAACAGGTTCTAAAACAGTTCTAAAGTTCAAACACAGGTTCCAACACAGATTCTATAGTTCTAACACAGGATCCAACACAGGTTCTAAATTTCTGAATCAGGTTCTAACACAGGTTCTATAGTTCTAACACAGGTTCTATAGTTCGAACAAAGGTTCTCACACAGGTTCTAACACAGGTTCTATCGTTCTAACACAGGTTGTATAGTTCTAAAAAAGGTTCTAACACAGGTACTATCACAATTTCTCAAACAGGATCTATAGTACTACACAGGTTCTATAGTTCTAAAACAGGTTCTGACACAGGTTCGATAGTTCTAACAAAGGTTCTGACACAGGTTCTTTAGTTCTAACACAGGTTCTATAGTGGTTACAAAGATTCTAACGCAGGTTGTAACACAGGTTCCATAGTTCTAATACAGGTTCTAACACAGGTTCTATAGTTCTAACACAGGTTCTATTATTGTAACACAGATTCTATAGTGCTAACACAGGTTCTAACACAGTGCTATAGTTCTTACACAAGTTCTAACACAGATTCTATAGTTCTAACACTGGTTCTATGGACTAAAACAGGTTCTAACACAGGTTCCATAGTTCTGAAACAGGTTCTAACACAGGTTCTATAGTTCAAACACAGGTTCTAACACAGGTTCTATAGTTCCAAAACAGGATCTAATACCGATGCTAAAACAGGTTCTGTAGTTCTAAAGCAGGTTCTAACACAGGTTCTGTAGTTCTAACACAGGTTGTATAGTTCTAAAAAAGGTTCTAACACAGGTACTATCACAGTTTCTAAAACAGGATCTATAGTTCTAACACGGGTTCTATAGTTCTAAAACAGGATCTGACACAGGTTCTATAGTTCTAACACAGGTTGTATAGTTCTAATAAAGGTTCTAACACAGGTACTATCACAGTTTCTAAAACAGGATCGATAGTTCTACACAGGTTCTATAGTTCTAAAACAGGTTCTGACACAGGTTCTATAGTTCTAACAAAGATTCTGACGCAGGTTCTTTAGTTCTAACACAGGTTCTATATGGTTAAAATGATTCCAACACAGGTTGTAACACAGGTTCCATAGTTCTAATACAGGTTCTAACACAGCTTCTATAGTACTAACACAGGTTCTATTGTTGTAACTCAGCTTCTATAGTGCTAACACAGGTTCTAACACAGTGCTATAGTTCGAACACAAGTTCTAAGACAGATTCTATAGTTCTAACACTGGTTCTATGGACTAAAACAGGTTCTAACACAGGTTCCATAGTTCTGAAACAGGTTCTAACACAGGTTCTATAGTTCAAACACAGGTTCTAACACAGGTTCTATAGTTCCAAAACAGGATCTAATACCGATGCTAAAACAGGTTCTGTAGTTCTAAAGCAGGTTCTAACACAGGTTCTGTAGTTCTAACACAGGTTGTATAGTTCTAAAAAAGGTTCTAACACAGGTACTATCACAGTTTCTAAAACAATATCTATAGTTCTAACACGGGTTCTATAGTTCTAAAACAGGATCTGACACAGGTTCTATAGTTATAACACAGGTTCTAACACAGGTTCTATAGTTCTAAAACAAGCTGTAACACAGGTTCTATAGTTCTAACACAGGTTGTATAGTTCTAAAAAAGGTTCTAACATACGTAATATAACAGCTTCTAAAACAGGATCTATAGTTCTTACACAGGGTCTATAGTTCTAAAACAGGTTCTGACACAGGTTCTATAGTTCTAACACAGGTTCTAACAGTGCTATAGTTCTAACACAGTTTCTACAGTTCTAACACAGGTTCTAACACAGGTTTTATAGTTCTAACACAGGTTCTAACACAGATTCTATAGTTCTAACCCTGGTTTTATAGACTAGAACAGATTCTAACAGATGTTCTATAGTTCTAAAACAGGTTCTAACACAGGTCCTATTGTTCAAACACAGATTCTAACACAGGTTCTATAGTTCTAAAACAGGTTCTAACACAGGTTTTATAGTTCTACCAAAGGTTCTAACACCGGTTCTATATTTCCAAAACAGGTTCTAACACAGGTTGTTTAGTTCAAACACAGGTTCTAACACAGATTCTATAGTTCTAACACAGGTTCTATCAAAGGTTCTAAAATTCTAAAACAGGTTCTAACATAGGTTATATAGTTCTAATACAGCTTCTGTAGTTCCAACAAAGGTTATAACACAGGTTCTAAAGTTCTAAAACAGGTTCTAAAACAGGTTCTAAAACAGTTCTAAAGTTCAAACACAGGTTCCAACACAAATTCTATAGTTCTAACACAGGATCCAACACAGGTTCTAAATTTCTGAATCAGGTTCTAACACAGGTTCTATAGTTCTAACACAGGTTCTATAGTTCGAACAAAGGTTCTCACACAGGTTCTAACACAGGTTCTATCGTTCTAACACAGGTTGTATAGTTCTAAAAAAGGTTCTAACACAGGTACTATCACAATTTCTCAAACAGGATCTATAGTACTACACAGGTTCTATAGTTCTAAAACAGGTTCTGACACAGGTTCGATAGTTCTAACAAAGGTTCTGACACAGGTTCTTTAGTTCTAACACAGGTTCTATAGTGGTTACAAAGATTCTAACGCAGGTTGTAACACAGGTTCCATAGTTCTAATACAGGTTCTAACACAGGTTCTATAGTTCTAACACAGGTTCTATTATTGTAACACAGATTCTATAGTGCTAACACAGGTTCTAACACAGTGCTATAGTTCATACACAAGTTCTAACACAGATTATATAGTTCTAACACTGGTTCTATGGACTAAAACAGGTTCTAACACAGGTTCCATAGTTCTGAAACAGGTTCTAACACAGGGTCTATAGTTCAAACACAGGTTCTAACACAGGTTCTATAGTTCCAAAACAGGATCTAATACCGATGCTAAAACAGGTTCTGTAGTTCTAAAGCAGGTTCTAACACAGGTTCTGTAGTTCTAACACAGGTTGTATAGTTCTAAAAAAGGTTCTAACACAGGTACTATCACAGTTTCTAAAACAGGATCTATAGTTCTAACACGGGTTCTATAGTTCTAAAACAGGATCTGACACAGGTTCTATAGTTATAACACAGGTTCTAACACAGTGCTATAGTTCTAACACAGGTTGTACAGTTCTAACACAGGTTCTAACACAGGTTTTATAGTTCTAACACAGGTTCTAACACAGATTCTATAGTTCTAACACTGGTTTTATAGACTAGAACAGATTCTAACAGATGTTCTATAGTTCTAAAACAGGTTCCATCACAGGTCCTATTGTTCAAACACAGATTCTAACACAGGTTCTATAGTTCTAAAACAGGTTCTAACACAGGTTCTATAGTTCTTCCAAAGGTTCTAACACCGGTTCTATATTTCCAAAACAGGTTCTAACACAGGTTGTTTAGTTCAAACACAGGATCTAACACAGATTCTATAGTTCTAACACAGGTTGTAACACAGGTTCTATAGTTCTAACACATTTTCAAACACAGATTCTATAGTTCTATCACTGGTTCTATGAACTAAAACAGGTTCTAACACAGTTTCCATAGTTCTGAAGCAGACCTAACACAGGTTCTATAGTTCAAACACAGGTTCTAACACAGGTTCTATAGTTCCAAATCAGGATCTAACACAGGTGCTAAAAGAGGTTCTATAGTTCTAAAACAGTTTCTAACACAGGTTCTATAGTTCTAACACAGGTTGTATAGTTCTAAAAAAGGTTCTGACACAGGAATTAACACAGTTTCTGAAACAGGATCTTTAGTTCTAACACAGGTTCTAACACAGGTTTTATAGTTCTAACACAGGTTCTAAAACAGGTTCTATAGTTCTAACACATGTTCTAGTGTTGTAACACAGGTTCTAACACAGGTTCTAACACAGGTTCTGTAGTTGTAACACAGGTTCTAACAGAGGTTCTGTAGTTCTAACACAGGTTCTATATTTCCAAAACAGGTTCTAACACAGGTTTTATAGTTCTAACACAGGTTCTAACACAGATTCTATAGTTCTAACACTGGTTTTATAGACTAGAACAGATTCTAACAGATGTTCTATAGTTCTAAAACAGGTTCCATCACAGGTCCTATTGTTCAAACAAAGATTCTAACACAGGTTCTATAGTTCTAAAACAGGTTCAAACACAGGTTCTATAGTTCTTCCAAAGGTTCTAACACCGGTTCTATATTTCCAAAACAGGTTCTAACACAGGTTGTTTAGTTCAAACACAGGATCTAACACAGATTCTATAGTTCTAACACAGGTTCTAACACAGGTTCTATAGTTCTAACACATTTTCAAACACAGATTCTATAGTTCTATCACTGGTTCTATGAACTAAAACAGGTTCTAACACAGTTTCCATAGTTCTGAAACAGACCTAACACAGGTTCTATAGTTCAAACACAGGTTCTAACACAGGTTCTATAGTTCCAAATCAGGATCTAACACAGGTGCTAAAAGAGGTTCTATAGTTCTAAAACAGTTTCTAACACAGGTTCTATAGTTCTAACACAGGTTGTATAGTTCTAAAAAAGGTTCTAACACAGGTACTATCACAGTTTCTAAAACAGGATCTATAGTTCTACACAGGTTCTATAGTTCTAAAACAGGTTCTGACACAGGTTCTATAGTTCTACCAAAGGTTCTAACACCGGTTCTATATTTCCAAAACAGGTTCTAACACAGGTTGTTTAGTTCAAACACAGGTTCTAACACAGATTCTATAGTTCTAACACAGGTTCTATCAAAGGTTCTAAAATTCTAAAACAGGTTCTAACATAGGTTATATAGTTCTAATACAGCTTCTGTAGTTCCAACAAAGGTTATAACACAGGTTCTAAAGTTCTAAAACAGGTTCTAAAACAGGTTCTAAAACAGTTCTAAAGTTCAAACACAGGTTCCAACACAGATTCTATAGTTCTAACACAGGATCCAACACAGGTTCTAAATTTCTGAATCAGGTTCTAACACAGGTTCTATAGTTCTAACACAGGTTCTATAGTTCGAACAAAGGTTCTCACACAGGTTCTAACACAGGTTCTATCGTTCTAACACAGGTTGTATAGTTCTAAAAAAGGTTCTAACACAGGTACTATCACAATTTCTCAAACAGGATCTATAGTACTACACAGGTTCTATAGTTCTAAAACAGGTTCTAACACAGTGCTATAGTTCTTACACAAGTTCTAACACAGATTCTATAGTTCTAACACTGGTTCTATGGACTAAAACAGGTTCTAACAGAGGTTCCATAGTTCTGAAACAGGTTCTAACACAGGTTCTATAGTTCAAACACAGGTTCTAACACAGGTTCTAACACAGGTTCTGTAGTTGTAACACAGGTTCTAACAGAGGTTCTGTAGTTCTAACACAGGTTCTATCACAGGTTCTATTGTTCTAACACAGGTTGTAACACAGATTCTATAGTTCTAACACAGGTTCCATAGTTCTAACACAGTTTCCAACACACATTCTAAATTACTAAAACAGGTTCTAACACAGGTTATAGTTCTAACCCAGGATCTAGCACAGCTTCTATTTCCCTAACACAGGTTCTAACACAGTGCTATAGTTCTAACACAGGTTCTAACACAGATTCTATAGTTCTAACACTGGTTCTATAGTCTAAAACAGGTTATAACACAGGATCCATAGTTCTGAAACAGGTTATAACACAGGTTCCAACACACGTTCTAAATTTCTGAAACAGGTACTAAAACAGGTTCTATAGTTCTCACACAGGTTGTATAGTTCTAAAAAAGGTTCTAACACAGGTACTATCACAGTTTCTAAAACAGGATCTATAGTTCTACACAGGTTCTATCGTTCTAAAACAGGTTCTGACACAGGTTCTATAGTTCTAACAAAGGTTCTGACACAGGTTCTAAAGTTCTCACACAGGTTCTATAGTGGTTACAAATATTCTAACACAGGTTGTAACACAGATTCCATAGTTCTAATACAGGTTCTAACACAGGTTCTATAGTTCTAACACAGGTTCTATTGTTTTAACACAGCTTCTATAGTGCTAACACAGGTTCCAACACAGTGCCATAGTTCTAACACAAGTTTGAACACAGATTCTATAGTTCTAACACTGGTTCTATGGACTAAAACAGGTTCTAACAGAGGTTCCATAGTTCTGAAACAGGTTCTAACACAGGTTCTATAGTTCAAACACAGGTTCTAACACAGGTTCTATAGTTCCAAAACAGGATCTAACACCGGTGCTAAAACAGGTTCTATAGTTCTAAAACAGTTTCTAACACAGGTTCTATAGTTCTAACACAGGTTGTATAGTTCTAATAAAGGTTCTAACACAGGTACTATCACAGTTTCTAAAACAGGATCTATAGTTCTACACAGGTTCTATAGTTCTAAAACAGGTTCTAACAGAGGTTCCATAGTTCTGAAACAGGTTCTAACACAGGTTCTATAGTTCAAACACAGGTTCTAACACAGGTTCTATAGTTCCAAAACAGGATCTAACACCGGTGCTAAAACAGGTTCTATAGTTCTAAAACAGTTTCTAACACAGGTTCTATAGTTCTAACACAGGTTGTATAGTTCTAATAAAGGTTCTAACACAGCTACTATCACAGTTTCTAAAACAGGATCGATAGTTCTACACAGGTTCTATAGTTCTAAAACAGGTTCTGACACAGGTTCTATAGTTCTAACAAAGATTCTGACGCAGGTTCTTTAGTTCTAACACAGGTTCTATATGGTTAAAATGATTCTAACACAGGTTGTAACACAGGTTCCATAGTTCTAATACAGGTTCTAACACAGGTTCTATAGTACTAACACAGGTTCTATTGTTGTAACTCAGCTTCTATAGTGCTAACACAGGTTCTAACACAGTGCTATAGTTCGAACACAAGTTCTAAGACAGATTCTATAGTTCTAACACTGGTTCTATGGACTAAAACAGGTTCTAACACAGGTTCCATTGTTCTGAAACAGGTTCTAACACAGGTTCTATAGTTCAAACACAGGTTCTAACACAGGTTCTATAGTTCCAAAACAGGATCTAATACCGATGCTAAAACAGGTTCTGTAGTTCTAAAGCGGATTCTAACACAGGTTCTGTAGTTCTAACACAGGTTGTATAGTTCTAAAAAAGGTTCTAACACAGGTACTATCACAGTTTCTAAAACAATATCTATAGTTCTAACACGGGTTCTATAGTTCTAAAACAGGATCTGACACAGGTTCTATAGTTATAACACAGGTTCTAACACAGGTTCTATAGTTCTAAAACAAGCTGTAACACAGGTTCTATAGTTCTAACACAGGTTGTATAGTTCTAAAAAAGGTTCTAACATACGTAATATAACAGCTTCTAAAACAGGATCTATAGTTCTTACACAGGTTCTATAGTTCTAAAACAGGTTCTGACACAGGTTCTATAGTTCTAACACAGGTTCTAACACAGTGCTATAGTTCTAACACAGTTTCTACAGTTCTAACACAGGTTCTAACACAGGCTTTATAGTTCTAACACAGGTTCTAACACAGATTCTATAGTTCTAACCCTGGTTTTATAGACTAGAACAGATTCTAACAGATGTTCTATAGTTCTAAAACAGGTTCTAACACAGGTCCTATTGTTCAAACACAGATTCTAACACAGGTTCTATAGTTCTAAAACAGGTTCTAACACAGGTTTTATAATTCTAACACAGGTTCTAAAACAGGTTCTATAGTTCTAACACAGGTTCTATTGTTGTAACACATTTTCTAACACAGGTTCTAACACAGGTTCTGTAGTTGTAACACAGGTTCTAACAGAGGTTCTGTAGTTCTAACACAGGTTCTATATTTCCAAAACAGGTTCTAACACAGGTTGTTTAGTTCAAACACAGGTTCTAACACAGATTCTATAGTTCTAACACAGGTTCTATCAAAGGTTCTAAAATTCTAAAACAGGTTCTAACATAGGTTATATAGTTCTAATACAGCTTCTGTAGTTCCAACAAAGGTTATAACACAGGTTCTAAAGTTCTAAAACAGGTTCTAAAACAGGTTCTAAAACAGTTCTAAAGTTCAAACACAGGTTCCAACACAGATTCTATAGTTCTAACACAGGATCCAACACAGGTTCTAAATTTCTGAATCAGGTTCTAACACAGGTTCTATAGTTCTAACACAGGTTCTATAGTTCGAACAAAGGTTCTCACACAGGTTCTAACACAGGTTCTATCGTTCTAACACAGGTTGTATAGTTCTAAAAAAGGTTCTAACACAGGTACTATCACAATTTCTCAAACAGGATCTATAGTACTACACAGGTTCTATAGTTCTAAAACCGGTTCTGACACAGGTTCGATAGTTCTAACAAAGGTTCTGACACAGGTTCTTTAGTTCTAACACAGGTTCTATAGTGGTTACAAAGATTCTAACGCAGGTTGTAACACAGGTTCCATAGTTCTAATACAGGTTCTAACACAGGTTCTATAGTTCTAACACAGGTTCTATTATTGTAACACAGATTCTATAGTGCTAACACAGGTTCTAACACAGTGCTATAGTTCTTACACAAGTTCTAACACAGATTTTATAGTTCTAACACTGGTTCTATGGACTAAAACAGGTTCTAACACAGGTTCCATAGTTCTGAAACAGGTTCTAACACAGGTTCTATAGTTCAAACACAGGTTCTAACACAGGTTCTATAGTTCCAAAACAGGATCTAATACCGATGCTAAAACAGGTTCTGTAGTTCTAAAGCAGGTTCTAACACAGGTTCTGTAGTTCTAACACAGGTTGTATAGTTCTAAAAAAGGTTCTAACACAGGTACTATCACAGTTTCTAAAACAGGATCTATAGTTCTAACACGTGTTCTATAGTTCTAAAACAGGATCTGACACAGGTTCTATAGTTATAACACAGGTTCTAACACAGTGCTATAGTTCTAACACAGGTTGTACAGTTCTAACACAGGTTCTATCACAGGTTTTATAGTTCTAACACAGGTTCTAACACAGATTCTATAGTTCTAACACTGGTTTTATAGACTAGAACAGATTCTAACAGATGTTCTATAGTTCTAAAACAGGTTCCATCACAGGTCCTATTGTTCAAACACAGATTCTAACACAGGTTCTATAGTTCTAAAACAGGTTCTAACACAGGTTCTATAGTTCTTCCAAAGGTTCTAACACCGGTTCTATATTTCCAAAACAGGTTCTAACACAGGTTGTTTAGTTCAAACACAGGATCTAACACAGATTCTATAGTTCTAACACAGGTTGTAACACAGGTTCTATAGTTCTAACACATTTTCAAACACAGATTCTATAGTTCTATCACTGGTTCTATGAACTAAAACAGGTTCTAACACAGTTTCCATAGTTATGAAACAGACCTAACACAGGTTCTATAGTTCAAACACAGGTTCTAACACAGGTTCTATAGTTCCAAATCAGGATCTAACACAGGTGCTAAAAGAGGTTCTATAGTTCTAAAACAGTTTCTAACACAGGTTCTATAGTTCTAACACAGGTTGTATAGTTCTAAAAAAGGTTCTGACACAGGAATTAACACAGTTTCTGAAACAGGATCTTTAGTTCTAACACAGGTTCTAACACAGGTTTTATAGTTCTAACACAGGTTCTAACACAGGTTCTATAGTTCTAACACAGGTTCTATTGTTGTAACACAGGTTCTAACACAGGTTCTAACACAGGTTCTGTAGTTGTAACACAGGTTCTAACAGAGGTTCTGTAGTTCTAACACAGGTTCTATATTTCCAAAACAGGTTCTAACACAGGTTGTTTAGTTCAAACACAGGTTCTAACACAGATTCTTTAGTTCTAACACAGGTTCTATCAAAGGTTCTAAAATTCTAAAACAGGTTCTAACATAGGTTATATAGTTCTAATACAGCTTCTGTAGTTCCAACAAAGGTTATAACACAGGTTCTAAAGTTCTAAAACAGGTTCTAAAACAGGTTCTAAAACAGTTCTATATTTCAAACACAGGTTCCAACACAGATTCTATAGTTCTAACACCGGTTCTAACACAGGTTCTAAAGTACTGAATCAGGTTCTAACACAGGTTCTATAGTTCTAACACAGGTTCTATAGTTCTAACAAAGGTTCTAACACAGGTTCTAACACAGGTTCTATCGTTCTAACACAGGTTCTATAGTTCTAAAAAAGGTTCTAACACAGGTACTATCACAATTTCTCAAACAGGATCTATAGTACTACACAGGTTCTATAGTTCTATAACAGGTTCTGACACAGGTTCGATAGTTCTAACAAAGGTTCTGACACAGGTTCTTTAGTTCTAACACAGGTTCTATAGTGGTTACAAAGATTCTAACGCAGGTTGTAACACAGGTTCCATAGTTCTAATACAGGTTCTAACACAGGTTCTATAGTTCTAACACAGGTTCTATTATTGTAACACAGATTCTATAGTGCTAACACAGGTTCTAACACAGTGCTATAGTTCTTACACAAGTTCTAACACAGATTCTATAGTTCTAACACTGGTTCTATGGACTAAAACAGGTTCTAACAGAGGTTCCATAGTTCTGAAACAGGTTCTAACACAGGTTCTATAGTTCAAACACAGGTTCTAACACAGGTTCTATAGTTCCAAAACAGGATCTAATACCGATGCTAAAACAGGTTCTGTAGTTCTAAAGCGGGTTCTAACACAGGTTCTGTAGTTCTAACACAGGTTGTATAGTTCTAAAAAAGGTTCTAACACAGGTACTATCACAGTTTCTAAAACAATATCTATAGTTCTAACACGGGTTCTATAGTTCTAAAACAGGATCTGACACAGGTTCTATAGTTATAACACAGGTTCTAACACAGGTTCTATAGTTCTAAAACAAGCTATAACACAGGTTCTGTAGTTCTAACACAGGTTGTATAGTTCTAAAAAAGGTTCTAACACACGTAATATAACAGCTTCTAAAACAGGATCTATAGTTCTTACACAGGTTCTATAGTTCTAAAACAGGTTCTGACACATATTCTATAGTTCTAACACAGGTTCTAACACTGGGTCTATAGTTCCAAAACAGGATCTAACACCCATGCTAAAACAGGTTCTGTAGCTCTAAAGCAGGTACTAACACAGGTTCTGTAGTTCTAACACAGGTTGTATAGTTCTGAAAAAGGTTCTAACACAGGTACTATCACAGTTTCTAAAACAGGATCTATAGTTCTAACACAGGTTCTATAGTTCTAAAACAGGATCTGACACAGGTTCTCTAGGTATAACACAGGTTCTAACACAGGTTCTATAGTTCTAAAACAAGCTATAACACAGGTTCTATAGTCCTAACACAGGTTGTATAGTTCCAAAAAAGGTTCTAACACACGTAATATAACAGCTTCTAAAACAGGATCTATAGTTCTTACACAGGTTCTATAGTTCTAAAACAGGTTCTGACACAGTTGCTATAGTTCTAACACAGGTTCTTACACAGTGCTATAGTTCTAAAACAGGTTCTAACACAGGTTCTACAGTTCTAACACAGGTTCTAACACAGGTTCTATAGTTCTAAAACAGGTTGTATAGTTCTAAAAACGGTTCTGACACAGGAATTAACACAGTTTCTGAAACAGGATCCATAGTTCTAACACAGGTTCTAACACAGGTTCTATAGTTCTAACACAGGTATAACACAGATTCTATAGTTCTAACACAGGTTCTATTGTTGTAACACAGGTTCTAACACAGGTTCTAACACAGGTTCTGTAGTTGTAACACAGGTTCTAACAGAGGTTCTGTAGTTCTAACACAGGTTCTATCACAGGTTCTATAGTTCTAACACAGGTTGTAACACAGATTCTATAGTTCTAACACAGGTTCCATAGTTCTAACAAAGGTTCCAACACACGTTCTAAATTTCTAAAACAGGATCTAACAAAGGTTCTATAGGTCTAACCCAGGATCTAGCAGATCTTCTATTTTCCTAACACAGGTTCTAACACAGTGCTATAGTTCTAACACAGGTTCTAACACAGATTCTATAGTTCTAACACTGGTTGTATAGATTAAAACACGTTCTAACACAGGTTCTATAGTTCTAAAACAGGTTCTAACACAGGTTTTATAGTTCTACCAAAGGTTCTAACACCGGTTCTATATTTCCAAAACAGGTTCTAACACAGGTTGTTTAGTTCAAACACAGGTTCTAACACAGATTCTATAGTTCTAACACAGGTTCTATCAAAGTTTCTAAAATTCTAAAACAGGTTCTAACATAGGTTATATAGTTCTAATACAGCTTCTGTAGTTCCAACAAAGTTTATAACACAGGTTCTAAAGTTCTAAAACAGGTTCTAAAACAGGTTCTAAAACAGTTCTAAAGTTCAAACACAGGTTCCAACACAGATTCTATAGTTCTAACACAGGATCCAACACAGGTTCTAAATTTCTGAATCAGGTTCTAACACAGGTTCTATAGTTCTAACACAGGTTCTATAGTTCGAACAAAGGTTCTCACACAGGTTCTAACACAGGTTCTATCGTTCTAACACAGGTTGTATAGTTCTAAAAAAGGTTCTAACACAGGTACTATCACAATTTCTCAAACAGGATCTATAGTACTACACAGGTTCTATAGTTCTAAAACAGGTTCTGACACAGGTTCGATAGTTCTAACAAAGGTTCTGACACTGGTTCTTTAGTTCTAACACAGGTTCTATAGTGGTTACAAAGATTCTAACGCAGGTTGTAACACAGGTTCCATAGTTCTAATACAGGTTCTAACACAGGTTCTATAGTTCTAACACAGGTTCTATTATTGTAACACAGATTCTATAGTGCTAACACAGGTTCTAACACAGGGCTATAGTTCTTACACAAGTTCTAACACAGATTCTATAGTTCTAACACTGGTTCTATGGACTAAAACAGGTTCTAACAGAGGTTCCATAGTTCTGAAACAGGTTCTAACACAGGTTCTATAGTTCAAACACAGGTTCTAACACAGGTTCTATAGTTCCAAAACAGGATCTAATACCGATGCTAAAACAGGTTCTGTAGTTCTAAAGCAGGTTCTAACACAGGTTCTGTAGTTCTAACACAGGTTGTATAGTTCTAAAAAAGGTTCTAACACAGGTACTATCACAGTTTCTAAAACAGGATCTATAGTTCTAACACGGGTTCTATAGTTCTAAAACAGGATCTGACACAGGTTCTATAGTTATAACACAGGTTCTAACACAGTGCTATAGTTCTAACACAGGTTGTACAGTTCTAACACAGGTTCTAACACAGGTTTTATAGTTCTAACACAGGTTCTAACACAGATTCTATAGTTCTAACACTGGTTTTATAGACTAGAACAGATTCTAACAGATGTTCTATAGTTCTAAAACAGGTTCCATTACAGGTCCTATTGTTCAAACACAGATTCTAACACAGGTTCTATAGTTCTAAAACAGGTTCTAACACAGGTTCTATAGTTCTTCCAAAGGTTCTAACACCGGTTCTATATTTCCAAAACAGGTTCTAACACAGGTTGTTTAGTTCAAACACAGGATCTAACACAGATTCTATAGTTCTAACACAGGTTGTAACACAGGTTCTATAGTTCTAACACATTTTCAAACACAGATTCTATAGTTCTATCACTGGTTCTATGAACTAAAACAGGTTCTAACACAGTTTCCATAGTTCTGAAACAGACCTAACACAGGTTCTATAGTTCAAACACAGGTTCTAACACAGGTTCTATAGTTCCAAATCAGGATCTAACACAGGTGCTAAAAGAGGTTCTATAGTTCTAAAACAGTTTCTAACACAGGTTCTATAGTTCTAACACAGGTTGTATAGTTCTAAAAAAGGTTCTGACACAGGAATTAACACAGTTTCTGAAACAGGATCTTTAGTTCTAACACAGGTTCTAACACAGCTTTTATAGTTCTAACACAGGTTCTAAAACAGGTTCTATAGTTCTAACACAGGTTCTATTGTTGTAACACAGGTTCTAACACAGGTTCTAACACAGGTTCTGTAGTTGTAACACAGGTTCTAACAGAGGTTCTGTAGTTCTAACACAGGTTCTATATTTCCAAAACAGGTTCTAACACAGGTTGTTTAGTTCAAACACAGGTTCTAACACAGATTCTTTAGTTCTAACACAGGTTCTATCAAAGGTTCTAAAATTCTAAAACAGGTTCTAACATAGGTTATATAGTTCTAATACAGCTTCTGTAGTTCCAACAAAGGTTATAACACAGGTTCTAAAGTTCTAAAACATGTTCCAAAAAAGGTTCTAAAACAGTTCTAAAGTTCAAACACAGGTTCCAACACAGATTCTATAGTTCTAACACAGGATCCAACACAGGTTCTAAATTTCTGAATCAGGTTCTAACACAGGTTCTATAGTTCTAACACAGGTTCTATAGTTCGAACAAAGGTTCTCACACAGGTTCTAACACAGGTTCTATCGTTCTAACACAGGTTGTATAGTTCTAAAAAAGGTTCTAACACAGGTACTATCACAATTTCTCAAACAGGATCTATAGTACTACACAGGTTCTATAGTTCTATAACAGGTTCTGACACAGGTTCGATAGTTCTAACAAAGGTTCTGACACAGGTTCTTTAGTTCTAACACAGGTTCTATAGTGGTTACAAAGATTCTAACGCAGGTTGTAACACAGGTTCCATAGTTCTAATACAGGTTCTAACACAGGTTCTATAGTTCTAACACAGGTTCTATTATTGTAACACAGATTCTATAGTGCTAACACAGGTTCTAACACAGTGCTATAGTTCTTACACAAGTTCTAACACAGATTCTATAGTTCTAACACTGGTTCTATGGACTAAAACAGGTTCTAACACAGGTTCCATAGTTCTGAAACAGGTTCTAACACAGGTTCTATAGTTCAAACACAGGTTCTAACACAGGTTCAAACACAGGTTCTGTAGTTGTAACACAGGTTCTAACAGAGGTTCTGTAGTTCTAACACAGGTTCTATCACAGGTTCTATTGTTCTAACACAGGTTGTAACACAGATTCTATAGTTCTAACACAGGTTCCATAGTTGTAACACAGTTTCCAACACACATTCTAAATTACTAAAACAGGTTCTAACACAGGTTATAGTTCTAACCCAGGATCTAGCACAGCTTCTATTTACCTAACACAGGTTCTAACACAGTGCTATAGTTCTAACACAGGTTCTAACACAGATTCTATAGTTCTAACACTGGTTCTATAGTCTAAAACAGGTTATAACACAGGATCCATAGTTCTGAAACAGGTTATAACACAGGTTCCAACACACGTTCTAAATTTCTGAAACAGGTACTAAAACAGGTTCTATAGTTCTCACACAGGTTGTATAGTTCTAAAAAAGGTTCTAACACAGGTACTATCACAGTTTCTAAAACAGGATCTATAGTTCTACACAGGTTCTATCGTTCTAAAACAGGTTCTGACACAGGTTCTATAGTTCTAACAAAGGTTCTGACACAGGTTCTAAAGTTCTCACACAGGTTCTATAGTGGTTACAAATATTCTAACACAGGTTGTAACACAGATTCCATAGTTCTAATACAGGTTCTAACACAGGTTCTATAGTTCTTACACAGGTTCTATTGTTGTAACACAGCTTCTATAGTGCTAACACAGGTTCCAACACAGTGCCATAGTTCTAACACAAGTTTGAACACAGATTCTATAGTTCTAACACTGGTTCTATGGACTAAAACAGGTTCTAACAGAGGTTCCATAGTTCTGAAACAGGTTCTAACACAGGTTCTATAGTTCAAACACAGGTTCTAACACAGGTTCTATAGTTCCAAAACAGGATCTAACACCGGTGCTAAAACAGGTTCTATAGTTCTAAAACAGTTTCTAACACAGGTTCTATAGTTCTAACACAGGTTGTATAGTTCTAATAAAGGTTCTAACACAGGTACTATCACAGTTTCTAAAACAGGATCTATAGTTCTACACAGGTTCTATAGTTCTAAAACAGGTTCTGACACAGGTTCTATAGTTCTAACAAAGATTCTGACCCAGGTTCTTTAGTTCTAACACAGGTTCTATATGGTTAAAATGATTCTAACACAGGTTGTAACACAGGTTCCATAGTTCTAATACAGGTTCTAACACAGGTTCTATAGTACTAACACAGGTTCTATTGTTGTAACTCAGCTTCTATAGTGCTAACACAGGTTCTAACACAGTGCTATAGTTCGAACACAAGTTCTAAGACAGATTCTAAAGTTCTAACACTGGTTCTATGGACTAAAACAGGTTCTAACACAGGTTCCATAGTTCTGAAACAGGTTCTAACACAGGTTCTATAGTTGAAACACAGGTTCTAACACTGGTTCTATAGTTCCAAAACAGGATCTAACACCGATGCTAAAACAGGTTCTGTAGCTCTAAAGCAGGTTCTAACACAGGTTCTGTAGTTCTAACACAGGTTGTATAGTTCTAAAAAAGGTTCTAACACAGGTACTATCACAGTTTCTAAAACAATATCTATAGTTCTAACACGGGTTCTATAGTTCTAAAACAGGATCTGACACAGGTTCTATAGTTATAACACAGGTTCTAACACAGGTTCTATAGTTCTAAAACAAGCTGTAACACAGGTTCTATAGTTCTAACACAGGTTGTATAGTTCTAAAAAAGGTTCTAACATACGTAATATAACAGCTTCTAAAACAGGATCTTTAGTTCTTACACAGGTTCTATAGTTCTAAAACAGGTTCTGACACAGGTTCTATAGTTCTAACACAGGTTCTAACACAGTGCTATAGTTCTAACACAGGTTCTACAGTTCTAACACAGGTTCTAACACAGGTTTTATAGTTCTAACACAGGTTCTAACACAGATTCTATAGTTCTAACACTGGTTTTATAGACTAGAACAGATTCTAACAGATGTTCTATAGTTCTAAAACAGGTTCTAACACAGGTCCTATTGTTCAAACACAGATTCTAACACAGGTTCTATAGTTCTAAAACAGGTTCTAACACAGGTTTTATAGTTCTACCAAAGGTTCTAACACCGGTTCTATATTTCCAAAACAGGTTCTAACACAGGTTGTTTAGTTCAAACACAGGTTCTAACACAGATTCTTTAGTTCTAACACAGGTTCTATCAAAGGTTCTAAAATTCTAAAACAGGTTCTAACATAGGTTATATAGTTCTAATACAGCTTCTGTAGTTCCAACAAAGGTTATAACACAGGTTCTAAAGTTCTAAAACAGGTTCTAAAACAGGTTCTAAAACAGTTCTAAAGTTCAAACACAGGTTCCAACACAGATTCTATAGTTCTAACACAGGATCCAACACAGGTTCTAAATTTCTGAATCAGGTTCTAACACAGGTTCTATAGTTCTAACACAGGTTCTATAGTTCGAACAAAGGTTCTCACACAGGTTCTAACACAGGTTCTATCGTTCTAACACAGGTTGTATAGTTCTAAAAAAGGTTCTAACACAGGTACTATCACAATTTCTCAAACAGGATCTATAGTACTACACAGGTTCTATAGTTCTATAACAGGTTCTGACACAGGTTTGATAGTTCTAACAAAGGTTCTGACACAGGTTCTTTAGTTCTAACACAGGTTCTATAGTGGTTACAAAGATTCTAACGCAGGTTGTAACACAGGTTCCATAGTTCTAATACAGGTTCTAACACAGGTTCTATAGTTCTAACACAGGTTCTATTATTGTAACACAGATTCTATAGTGCTAACACAGGTTCTAACACAGTGCTATAGTTCTTACACAAGTTCTAACACAGATTCTATAGTTCTAACACTGGTTCTATGGACTAAAACAGGTTCTAACAGAGGTTCCATAGTTCTGAAACAGGTTCTAACACAGGTTCTATAGTTCAAACACAGGTTCTAACACAGGTTCTAACACAGGTTCTGTAGTTGTAACACAGGTTCTAACAGAGGTTCTGTAGTTCTAACACAGGTTCTATCACAGGTTCTATTGTTCTAACACAGCTTGTAACACAGATTCTATAGTTCTAACACAGGTTCCATAGTTCTAACACAGTTTCCAACACACATTCTAAATTACTAAAACAGGTTCTAACACAGGTTATAGTTCTAACCCAGGATCTAGCACAGCTTCTATTTACCTAACACAGGTTCTAACACAGTGCTATAGTTCTAACACAGGTTCTAACACAGATTCTATAGTTCTAACACTGGTTCTATAGTCTAAAACAGGTTATAACACACGATCCATAGTTCTGAAACAGGTTATAACACAGGTTCCAACACACGTTCTAAATTTCTGAAACAGGTACTAAAACAGGTTCTATAGTTCTCACACAGGTTGTATAGTTCTAAAAAAGGTTCTAACACAGGTACTATCACAGTTTCTAAAACAGGATCTATAGTTCTACACAGGTTCTATCGTTCTAAAACAGGTTCTGACACAGGTTCTATAGTTCTAACAAAGGTTCTGACACAGGTTCTAAAGTTCTCACACAGGTTCTATAGTGGTTACAAATATTCTAACACAGGTTGTAACACAGATTCCATAGTTCTAATACAGGTTCTAACACAGGTTCTATAGTTCTAACACAGGTTCTATTGTTGTAACACAGCTTCTATAGTGCTAACACAGGTTCCAACACAGTGCCATAGTTCTAACACAAGTTTGAACACAGATTCTATAGTTCTAACACTGGTTCTATGGACTAAAACAGGTTCTAACAGAGGTTCCATAGTTCTGAAACAGGTTCTAACACAGGTTCTATAGTTCAAACACAGGTTCTAACACAGGTTCTATAGTTCCAAAACAGGATCTAACACCGGTGCTAAAACAGGTTCTATAGTTCTAAAACAGTTTCTAACACAGGTTCTATAGTTCTAACACAGGTTGTATAGTTCTAATAAAGGTTCTAACACAGGTACTATCACAGTTTCTAAAACAGGATCTATAGTTCTACACAGGTTCTATAGTTCTAAAACAGGTTCTGACACAGGTTCTTTAGTTCTAACACAGGTTCTATATGGTTAAAATGATTCTAACACAGGTTGTAACACAGGTTCCATAGTTCTAATACAGGTTCTAACACAGGTTCTATAGTACTAACACAGGTTCTATTGTTGTAACTCAGCTTCTATAGTGCTAACACAGGTTCTAACACAGTGCTATAGTTCGAACACAAGTTCTAAGACAGATTCTATAGTTCTAACACTGGTTCTATGGACTAAAACAGGTTCTAACACAGGTTCCATAGTTCTGAAACAGGTTCTAACACAGGTTCTATAGTTGAAACACAGGTTCTAACACTGGTTCTATAGTTCCAAAACAGGATCTAACACCGATGCTAAAACAGGTTCTGTAGCTCTAAAGCAGGTTCTAACACAGGTTCTGTAGTTCTAACACAGGTTGTATAGTTCTAAAAAGGTTCTAACACAGGTACTATCACAGTTTCTAAAACAATATCTATAGTTCTAACACGGGTTCTATAGTTCTAAAACAGGATCTGACACAGGTTCTATAGTTATAACACAGGTTCTAACACAGGTTCTATAGTTCTAAAACAAGCTGTAACACAGGTTCTATAGTTCTAACACAGGTTGTATAGTTCTAAAAAAGGTTCTAACATACGTAATATAACAGCTTCTAAAACAGGATCTTTAGTTCTTACACAGGTTCTATAGTTCTAAAACAGGTTCTGACACAGGTTCTATAGTTCTAACACAGGTTCTAACACAGTGCTATAGTTCTAACACAGGATCTACAGTTCTAACACAGGTTCTAACACAGGTTTTATAGTTCTAACACAGGTTCTAACACAGATTCTATAGTTCTAACACTGGTTTTATAGACTAGAACAGATTCTAACAGATGTTCTATAGTTCTAAAACAGGTTCTAAGACAGGTCCTATTGTTCAAACACAGATTCTAACCCAGGTTCTATAGTTCTAAAACAGGTTCTAACACAGGTTTTATAGTTCTACCAAAGGTTCTAACACCGGTTCTATATTTCCAAAACAGGTTCTAACACAGGTTGTTTAGTTCAAACACAGGTTCTAACACAGATTCTATAGTTCTAACACAGGTTCTATCAAAGGTTCTAAAATTCTAAAACAGGTTCTAACATAGGTTATATAGTTCTAATACAGCTTCTGTAGTTCCAACAAAGGTTATAACACAGGTTCTAAAGTTCTAAAACAGGTTCTAAAACAGGTTCTAAAACAGTTCTAAAGTTCAAACACAGGTTCCAACACAGATTCTATAGTTCTAACACAGGATCCAACACAGGTTCTAAATTTCTGAATCAGGTTCTAACACAGGTTCTATAGTTCTAACACAGGTTCTATAGTTCGAACAAAGGTTCTCACACAGGTTCTAACACAGGTTCTATCGTTCTAACACAGGTTGTACAGTTCTAAAAAAGGTTCTAACACAGGTACTATCACAATTTCTCAAACAGGATCTATAGTACTACACAGGTTCTATAGTTCTAAAACAGGTTCTGACACAGGTTCGATAATTCTAACAAAGGTTCTGACACTGGTTCTTTAGTTCTAACACAGGTTCTATAGTGGTTACAAAGATTCTAACGCAGGTTGTAACACAGGTTCCATAGTTCTAATACAGGTTCTAACACAGGTTCTATAGTTCTAACACAGGTTCTATTATTGTAACACAGATTCTATAGTGCTAACACAGGTTCTAACACAGTGCTATAGTTCTTACACAAGTTCTAACACAGATTCTATAGTTCTAACACTGGTTCTATGGACTAAAACAGGTTCTAACACAGGTTCCATAGTTCTGAAACAGGTTCTAACACAGGTTCTATAGTTCAAACACAGGTTCTAACACAGGTTCTAACACAGGTTCTGTAGTTGTAACACAGGTTCTAACAGAGGTTCTGTAGTTCTAACACAGGTTCTATCACAGGTTCTATTGTTCTAACACAGCTTGTAACACAGATTCTATAGTTCTAACACAGGTTCCATAGTTCTAACACAGTTTCCAACACACATTCTAAATTACTAAAACAGGTTCTAACACAGGTTATAGTTCTAACCCAGGATCTAGCACAGCTTCTATTTACCTAACACAGGTTCTAACACAGTGCTATAGTTCTAACACAGGTTCTAACACAGATTCTATAGTTCTAACACTGGTTCTATAGTCTAAAACAGGTTATAACACAGGATCCATAGTTCTGAAACAGGTTATAACACAGGTTCCAACACACGTTCTAAATTTCTGAAACAGGTACTAAAACAGGTTCTATAGTTCTCACACAGGTTGTATAGTTCTAAAAAAGGTTCTAACACAGGTACTATCACAGTTTCTAAAACAGGATCTATAGTTCTACACAGGTTCTATCGTTCTAAAACAGGTTCTGACACAGGTTCTATAGTTCTAACAAAGGTTCTGACACAGGTTCTAAAGTTCTCACACAGGTTCTATAGTGGTTACAAATATTCTAACACAGGTTGTAACACAGATTCCATAGTTCTAATACAGGTTCTAACACAGGTTCTATAGTTCTAACACAGGTTCTATTGTTGTAACACAGCTTCTATAGTGCTAACACAGGTTCCAACACAGTGCCATAGTTCTAACACAAGTTTGAACACAGATTCTATAGTTCTAACACTGGTTCTATGGACTAAAACAGGTTCTAACAGAGGTTCCATAGTTCTGAAACAGGTTCTAACACAGGTTCTATAGTTCAAACACAGGTTCTAACACAGGTTCTATAGTTCCAAAACAGGATCTAACACCGGTGCTAAAACAGGTTCTATAGTTCTAAAACAGTTTCTAACACAGGTTCTATAGTTCTAACACAGGTTGTATAGTTCTAATAAAGGTTCTAACACAGGTACTATCACAGTTTCTAAAACAGGATCTATAGTTCTACACAGGTTCTATAGTTCTAAAACAGGTTCTGACACAGGTTCTTTAGTTCTAACACAGGTTCTATATGGTTAAAATGATTCTAACACAGGTTGTAACACAGGTTCCATAGTTCTAATACAGGTTCTAACACAGGTTCTATAGTACTAACACAGGTTCTATTGTTGTAACTCAGCTTCTATAGTGCTAACACAGGTTCTAACACAGTGCTACAGTTCGAACACAAGTTCTAAGACAGATTCTATAGTTCTAACACTGGTTCTATGGACTAAAACAGGTTCTAACACAGGTTCCATAGTTCTGAAACAGGTTCTAACACAGGTTCTATAGTTGAAACACAGGTTCTAACACTGGTTCTATAGTTCCAAAACAGGATCTAACACCGATGCTAAAACAGGTTCTGTAGCTCTAAAGCAGGTTCTAACACAGGTTCTGTAGTTCTAACACAGGTTGTATAGTTCTAAAAAAGGTTCTAACACAGGTACTATCACAGTTTCTAAAACAATATCTATAGTTCTAACACGGGTTCTATAGTTCTAAAACAGGATCTGACACAGGTTCTATAGTTATAACACAGGTTCTAACACAGGTTCTATAGTTCTAAAACAAGCTGTAACACAGGTTCTATAGTTCTAACACAGGTTGTATAGTTCTAAAAAAGGTTCTAACATACGTAATATAACAGCTTCTAAAACAGGATCTTTAGTTCTTACACAGGTTCTATAGTTCTAAAACAGGTTCTGACACAGGTTCTATAGTTCTAACACAGGTTCTAACACAGTGCTATAGTTCTAACACAGGATCTACAGTTCTAACACAGGTTCTAACACAGGTTTTATAGTTCTAACACAGGTTCTAACACAGATTCTATAGTTCTAACACTGGTTTTATAGACTAGAACAGATTCTAACAGATGTTCTATAGTTCTAAAACAGGTTCTAAGACTGGTCCTATTGTTCAAACACAGATTCTAACCCAGGTTCTATAGTTCTAAAACAGGTTCTAACACAGGTTTTATAGTTCTACCAAAGGTTCTAACACCGGTTCTATATTTCCAAAACAGGTTCTAACACAGGTTGTTTAGTTCAAACACAGGTTCTAACACAGATTCTATAGTTCTAACACAGGTTCTATCAAAGGTTCTAAAATTCTAAAACAGGTTCTAACATAGGTTATATAGTTCTAATTCAGCTTCTGTAGTTCCAACAAAGGTTATAACACAGGTTCTAAAGTTCTAAAACAGGTTCTAAAACAGGTTCTAAAACAGTTCTAAAGTTCAAACACAGGTTCCAACACAGATTCTATAGTTCTAACACAGGATCCAACACAGGTTCTAAATTTCTGAATCAGGTTCTAACACAGGTTCTATAGTTCTAACACAGGTTCTATAGTTCGAACAAAGGTTCTCACACAGGTTCTAACACAGGTTCTATCGTTCTAACACAGGTTGTACAGTTCTAAAAAAGGTTCTAACACAGGTACTATCACAATTTCTCAAACAGGATCTATAGTACTACACAGGTTCTATAGTTCTAAAACAGGTTCTGACACAGGTTCGATAATTCTAACAAAGGTTCTGACACTGGTTCTTTAGTTCTAACACAGGTTCTATAGTGGTTACAAAGATTCTAACGCAGGTTGTAACACAGGTTCCATAGTTCTAATACAGGTTCTAACACAGGTTCTATAGTTCTAACACAGGTTCTATTATTGTAACACAGATTCTATAGTGCTAACACAGGTTCTAACACAGTGCTATAGTTCTTACACAAGTTCTAACACAGATTCTATAGTTCTAACACTGGTTCTATGGACTAAAACAGGTTCTAACACAGGTTCCATAGTTCTGAAACAGGTTCTAACACAGGTTCTATAGTTCAAACACAGGTTCTAACACAGGTTCTAACACAGGTTCTGTAGTTGTAACACAGGTTCTAACAGAGGTTCTGTAGTTCTAACACAGGTTCTATCACAGGTTCTATTGTTCTAACACAGCTTGTAACACAGATTCTATAGTTCTAACACAGGTTCCATAGTTCTAACACAGTTTCCAACACACATTCTAAATTACTAAAACAGGTTCTAACACAGGTTATAGTTCTAACCCAGGATCTAGCACAGCTTCTATTTACCTAACACAGGTTCTAACACAGTGCTATAGTTCTAACACAGGTTCTAACACAGATTCTATAGTTCTAACACTGGTTCTATAGTCTAAAACAGGTTATAACACACGATCCATAGTTCTGAAACAGGTTATAACACAGGTTCCAACACACGTTCTAAATTTCTGAAACAGGTACTAAAACAGGTTCTATAGTTCTCACACAGGTTGTATAGTTCTAAAAAAGGTTCTAACACAGGTACTATCACAGTTTCTAAAACAGGATCTATAGTTCTACACAGGTTCTATCGTTCTAAAACAGGTTCTGACACAGGTTCTATAGTTCTAACAAAGGTTCTGACACAGGTTCTAAAGTTCTCACACAGGTTCTATAGTGGTTACAAATATTCTAACACAGGTTGTAACACAGATTCCATAGTTCTAATACAGGTTCTAACACAGGTTCTATAGTTCTAACACAGGTTCTATTGTTGTAACACAGCTTCTATAGTGCTAACACAGGTTCCAACACAGTGCCATAGTTCTAACACAAGTTTGAACACAGATTCTATAGTTCTAACACTGGTTCTATGGACTAAAACAGGTTCTAACAGAGGTTCCATAGTTCTGAAACAGGTTCTAACACAGGTTCTATAGTTCAAACACAGGTTCTAACACAGGTTCTATAGTTCCAAAACAGGATCTAACACCGGTGCTAAAACAGGTTCTGTAGTTCTAAAACAGTTTATAACACAGGTTCTATAGTTCTAACACAGGTTGTATAGATCTAATAAAGGTTCTAACACAGGTACTATCACAGTTTCTAAAACAGGATCTATAGTTCTACACAGGTTCTATAGTTCTAAAACAGGTTCTAACAGAGGTTCCATAGTTCTGAAACAGGTTCTAACACAGGTTCTATAGTTCAAACACAGGTTCTAACACAGGTTCTATAGTTCCAAAACAGGATCTAACACCGGTGCTAAAACAGGTTCTATAGTTCTAAAACAGTTTCTAACACAGGTTCTATAGTTCTAACACAGGTTGTATAGTTCTAATAAAGGTTCTAACACAGGTACTATCACAGTTTCTAAAACAGGATCTATAGTTCTACACAGGTTCTATAGTTCTAAAACAGGTTCTGACACAGGTTCTATAGTTCTAACAAAGATTCTGACCCAGGTTCTTTAGTTCTAACACAGGTTCTATATGGTTAAAATGATTCTAACACATGTTGTAACACAGGTTCCATAGTTCTAATACAGGTTCTAACACAGGTTCTATAGTACTAACACAGGTTCTATTGTTGTAACTCAGCTTCTATAGTGCTAACACAGGTTCTAACACAGTGCTATAGTTCGAACACAAGTTCTAAGACAGATTCTATAGTTCTAACACTGGTTCTATGGACTAAAACAGGTTCTAACACAGGTTCCATAGTTCTGAAACAGGTTCTAACACAGCTTCTATAGTTGAAACACAGGTTCTAACACTGGTTCTATAGTTCCAAAACAGGATCTAACACCGATGCTAAAACAGGTTCTGTAGCTCTAAAGCAGGTTCTAACACAGGTTCTGTAGTTCTAACACAGGTTGTATAGTTCTAAAAAAGGTTCTAACACAGGTACTCTCACAGTTTCTAAAACAATATCTATAGTTCTAACACGGGTTCTATAGTTCTAAAACAGGATCTGACACAGGTTCTATAGTTATAACACAGGTTCTAACACAGGTTCTATAGTTCTAAAACAAACTGTAACACAGGTTCTATAGTTCTAACACAGGTTGTATAGTTCTAAAAAAGGTTCTAACATACGTAATATAACAGCTTCTAAAACAGGATCTTTAGTTCTTACACAGGTTCTATAGTTCTAAAACAGGTTCTGACACAGGTTCTATAGTTCTAACACAGGTTCTAACACAGTGCTATAGTTCTAACACAGGTTCTACAGTTCTAACACAGGTTCTAACACAGGTTTTATAGTTCTAACACAGGTTCTAACACAGATTCTATAGTTCTAACACTGGTTTTATAGACAAGAACAGATTCTAACAGATGTTCTATAGTTCTAAAACAGGTTCTAACACAGGTCCTATTGTTCAAACACAGATTCTAACACAGGTTCTATAGTTCTAAAACAGGTTCTAACACAGGTTTTATAGTTCTACCAAAGGTTCTAACACCGGTTCTATATTTCCAAAACAGGTTCTAACACAGGTTGTTTAGTTCAAACACAGGTTCTAACACAGATTCTATAGTTCTAACACAGGTTCTATCAAAGGTTCTAAAATTCTAAAACAGGTTCTAACATAGGTTATATAGTTCTAATACAGCTTCTGTAGTTCCAACAAAGGTTATAACACAGGTTCTAAAGTTCTAAAACAGGTTCTAAAACAGGTTCTAAAACAGTTCTAAAGTTCAAACACAGGTTCCAACACAGGTTCTATAGTTCTAACACAGGTTCTAACACAGGTTCTGAAGTTCTAACACAGGTTCTATAGTTCTAACACAGGTTCTATAGTTCGAACAAAGGTTCTCACACAGGTTCTAACACAGGATCTGTAGTTCTAACACAGGTTGTATAGTTCTATCAAAGGTTCTAACACAGGTACTATCACAATTTCTCAAACAGGATCTATAGTACTACACAGGTTCTATAGTTCTAAAACAGGTTCTGACACAGGTTCGATAGTTCTAACAAAGGTTCTGACACAGGTTCTTTAGTTCTAACACAGGTTCTATAGTGGTTACAAAGATTCTAACGCAGGTTGTAACACAGGTTCCATAGTTCTAATACAGGTTCTAACACAGGTTCTATAGTTCTAACACAGGTTCTATTATTGTAACACAGATTCTATAGTGCTAACACAGGTTCTAACACAGTGCTATAGTTCTTACACAAGTTCTAACACAGATTCTATAGTTCTAACACTGGTTCTATGGACTAAAACAGGTTCTAACAGAGGTTCCATAGTTCTGAAACAGGTTCTAACACAGGTTCTATAGTTCAAACACAGGTTCTAACACAGGTTCTGTAGTTGTAACACAGGTTCTAACAGAGGTTCTGTAGTTCTAACACAGGTTCTATCACAGGTTCTATTGTTCTAACACAGGTTGTAACACAGATTCTATAGTTCTAACACAGGTTCCATAGTTCTAACACAGTTTCCAACACACATTCTAAATTACTAAAACAGGTTCTAACACAGGTTATAGTTCTAACCCAGGATCTAGCACAGCTTCTATTTACCTAACACAGGTTCTAACACAGTGCTATAGTTCTAACACAGGTTCTAACACAGATTCTATAGTTCTAACACTGGTTCTATAGTCTAAAACAGGTTATAACACAGGATCCATAGTTCTGAAACAGGTTATAACACAGGTTCCAACACACGTTCTAAATTTCTGAAACAGGTACTAAAACAGGTTCTATAGTTCTCACACAGGTTGTATAGTTCTAAAAAAGGTTCTAACACAGGTACTATCACAGTTTCTAAAACAGGATCTATAGTTCTACACAGGTTCAATCGTTCTAAAACAGGTTCTGACACAGGTTCTATAGTTCTAACAAAGGTTCTGACACAGGTTCTATAGTTCTCACACAGGTTCTATAGTGGTTACAAATATTCTAACACAGGTTGTAACACAGATTCCATAGTTCTAATACAGGTTCTAACACAGGTTCTATAGTACTAACACAGGTTCTATTGTTGAAACTCAGCTTCTATAGTGCTAACACAGGTTCTAACACAGTGCTATAGTTCGAACACAAGTTCTAAGACAGATTCTATAGTTCTAACACTGGTTCTATGGACTAAAACAGGTTCTAACACAGGTTCTATAGTTCAAACACAGGCTCTAACACAGGTTCTATAGTTCCAAAACAGGATCTAATACCGATGCTAAAACAGGTTCTGTAGTTCTAAAGCGGGTTCTAACACAGGTTCTGTAGTTCTAACACAGGTTGTATAGTTCTAAAAAAGGTTCTAACACAGGTACTATCACAGTTTCTAAAACAATATCTATAGTTCTAACACGGGTTCTATAGTTCTAAAACAGGATCTGACACAGGTTCTATAGTTATAACACAGGTTCTAACACAGGTTCTATAGTTCTAAAACAAGCTGTAACACAGGTTCTATAGTTCTAACACAGGTTGTATAGTTTTAAAAAAGGTTCTAACATACGTAATATAACAGCTTCTAAAACAGGATCTATAGTTCTTACACAGGTTCTATAGTTCTAAAACAGGTTCTGACACAGGTTCCATAGTTCTAACACAGGTTCTAACACAGTGCTATAGTTCTAACACAGGTTCTACAGTTCTAACACAGGTTCTAACACAGGTTTTATAGTTCTAACACAGGTTCTAACACAGATTCTATAGTTCTAACACAGGTTCTATCAAAGGTTCTAAAATTCTAAAACAGGTTCTAACATAGGTTATATAGTTCTAATACAGCTTCTGTAGTTCCAACAAAGGTTATAACACAGGTTCTAAAGTTCTAAAACAGGTTCTAAAACAGGTTCTAAAACAGTTCTAAAGTTCAAACACAGGTTCCAACACAGATTCTATAGTTCTAACACAGGATCCAACACAGGTTCTAAATTTCTGAATCAGGTTCTAACACAGGTTCTATAGTTCTAACACAGGTTCTATAGTTCGAACAAAGGTTCTCACACAGGTTCTAACACAGGTTCTATCGTTCTAACACAGGTTGTATAGTTCTAAAAAAGGTTCTAACACAGGTACTATCACAATTTCTCAAACAGGATCTATAGTACTACACAGGTTCTATAGTTCTAAAACAGGTTCTGACACAGGTTCGATAGTTCTAACAAAGGTTCTGACACAGGTTCTTTAGTTCTAACACAGGTTCTATAGTGGTTACAAAGATTCTAACGCAGGTTGTAACACAGGTTCCATAGTTCTAATACAGGTTCTAACACAGGTTCTATAGTTCTAACACAGGTTCTATTATTGTAACACAGATTCTATAGTGCTAACACAGGTTCTAACACAGTGCTATAGTTCTTACACAAGTTCTAACACAGATTCTATAGTTCTAACACTGGTTCTATGGACTAAAACAGGTTCTAACACAGGTTCCATAGTTCTGAAACAGGTTCTAACACAGGTTCTATAGTTCAAACACAGGTTCTAACACAGGTTCTAACACAGGTTCTGTAGTTGTAACACAGGTTCTAACAGAGGTTCTGTAGTTCTAACACAGGTTCTATCACAGGTTCTATTGTTCTAACACAGGTTGTAACACAGATTCTATAGTTCTAACACAGGTTCCATAGTTCTAACACAGTTTCCAACACACATTCTAAATTACTAAAACAGGTTCTAACACAGGTTATAGTTCTAACCCAGGATCTAGCACAGCTTCTATTTACCTAACACAGGTTCTAACACAGTGCTATAGTTCTAACACAGGTTCTAACACAGATTCTATAGTTCTAACACTGGTTCTATAGTCTAAAACAGGTTATAACACAGGATCCATAGTTCTGAAACAGGTTATAACACAGGTTCCAACACACGTTCTAAATTTCTGAAACAGGTACTAAAACAGGTTCTATAGTTCTCACACAGGTTGTATAGTTCTAAAAAAGGTTCTAACACAGGTACTATCACAGTTTCTAAAACAGGATCTATAGTTCTACACAGGTTCAATCGTTCTAAAACAGGTTCTGACACAGGTTCTATAGTTCTAACAAAGGTTCTGACACAGGTTCTAAAGTTCTCACACAGGTTCTATAGTGGTTACAAATATTCTAACACAGGTTGTAACACAGATTCCATAGTTCTAATACAGGTTCTAACACAGGTTCTATAGTACTAACACAGGTTCTATTGTTGAAACTCAGCTTCTATAGTGCTAACACAGGTTCTAACACAGTGCTATAGTTCGAACACAAGTTCTAAGACAGATTCTATAGTTCTAACACTGGTTCTATGGACTAAAACAGGTTCTAACACAGGTTCCATAGTTCTGAAACAGGTTCTAACACAGGTTCTATAGTTCAAACACAGGCTCTAACACAGGTTCTATAGTTCCAAAACAGGATCTAATACCGATGCTAAAACAGGTTCTGTAGTTCTAAAGCGGGTTCTAACACAGGTTCTGTAGTTCTAACACAGGTTGTATAGTTCTAAAAAAGGTTCTAACACAGGTACTATCACAGTTTCTAAAACAATATCTATAGTTCTAACACGGGTTCTATAGTTCTAAAACAGGATCTGACACAGGTTCTATAGTTATAACACAGGTTCTAACACAGGTTCTATAGTTCTAAAACAAGCTGTAACACAGGTTCTATAGTTCTAACACAGGTTGTATAGTTTTAAAAAAGGTTCTAACATACGTAATATAACAGCTTCTAAAACAGGATCTATAGTTCTTACAGAGGTTCTATAGTTCTAAAACAGGTTCTGACACAGGTTCCATAGTTCTAACACAGGTTCTAACACAGTGCTATAGTTCTAACACAGGTTCTACAGTTCTAACACAGGTTCTAACACAGGTTTTATAGTTCTAACACAGGTTCTAACACAGATTCTATAGTTCTAACACTGGTTTTATAGACTAGAACAGATTCTAACAGATGTTCTATAGTTCTAAAACAGGTTCCATCACAGGTCCTATTGTTCAAACACAGATTCTAACACAGGTTCTATAGTTCTAAAACAGGTTCTAACACAGGTTCTATAGTTCTTCCAAAGGTTCTAACACCGGTTCTATATTTCCAAAACAGGTTCTAACACAGGTTGTTTAGTTCAAACACAGGATCTAACACAGATTCTATAGTTCTAACACAGGTTGTAACACAGGTTCTATAGTTCTAACACATTTTCAAACACAGATTCTATAGTTCTATCACTGGTTCTATGAACTAAAACAGGTTCTAACACAGTTTCCATAGAACTGAAACAGACCTAACACAGGTTCTATAGTTCAAACACAGGTTCTAACACAGGTTCTATAGTTCCAAATCAGGATCTAACACAGGTGCTAAAAGAGGTTCTATAGTTCTAAAACAGTTTCTAACACAGGTTCTATAGTTCTAACACAGGTTGTATAGTTCTAAAAAAGGTTCTGACACAGGAATTAACACAGTTTCTGAAACAGGATCTTTAGTTCTAACACAGGTTCTAACGCAGCTTTTATAGTTCTAACACAGGTTCTAAAACAGGTTCTATAGTTCTAACACAGGTTCTATTGTTGTAACACAGGTTCTAACACAGGTTCTAACACAGGTTCTGTAGTTGTAACACAGGTTCTAACAGAGGTTCTGTAGTTCTAACACAGGTTCTATATTTCCAAAACAGGTTCTAACACAGGTTGTTTAGTTCAAACACAGGTTCTAACACAGATTCTATAGTTCTAACACAGGTTCTATCAAAGGTTCTAAAATTCTAAAACAGGTTCTAACATAGGTTATATAGTTCTAATACAGCTTCTGTAGTTCCAACAAAGGTTATAACACAGGTTCTAAAGTTCTAAAACAGGTTCTAAAACAGGTTCTAAAACAGTTCTAAAGTTCAAACACAGGTTCCAACACAGATTCTATAGTTCTAACACAGGATCCAACACAGGTTCTAAATTTCTGAATCAGGTTCTAACACAGGTTCTATAGTTCTAACACAGGTTCTATAGTTCGAACAAAGGTTCTCACACAGGTTCTAACACAGGTTCTATCGTTCTAACACAGGTTGTATAGTTCTAAAAAAGGTTCTAACACAGGTACTATCACAATTTCTCAAACAGGATCTATAGTACTACACAGGTTCTATAGTTCTAAAACAGGTTCTGACACAGGTTCGATAATTCTAACAAAGGTTCTGACACAGGTTCTTTAGTTCTAACACAGGTTCTATAGTGGTTACAAAGATTCTAACGCAGGTTGTAACACAGGTTCCATAGTTCTAATACAGGTTCTAACACAGGTTCTATAGTTCTAACACAGGTTCTATTATTGTAACACAGATTCTATAGTGCTAACACAGGTTCTAACACAGTGCTATAGTTCTTACACAAGTTCTAACACAGATTCTATAGTTCTAACACTGGTTCTATGGACTAAAACAGGTTCTAACAGAGGTTCCATAGTTCTGAAACAGGTTCTAACACAGGTTCTATAGTTCAAACACAGGTTCTAACACAGGTTCTAACACAGGTTCTGTAGTTGTAACACAGGTTCTAACAGAGGTTCTGTAGTTCTAACACAGGTTCTATCACAGGTTCTATTGTTCTAACACAGGTTGTAACACAGATTCTATAGTTCTAACACAGGTTCCATAGTTCTAACACAGTTTCCAACATACATTCTAAATTACTAAAACAGGTTCTAACACAGGTTATAGTTCTAACCCAGGATCTAGCACAGCTTCTATTTACCTAACACAGGTTCTAACACAGTGCTATAGTTCTAACACAGGTCCTAACACAGATTCTATAGTTCTAACACTGGTTCTATAGTCTAAAACAGGTTATAACACAGGATCCATAGTTCTGAAACAGGTTATAACACAGGTTCCAACACACGTTCTAAATTTCTGAAACAGGTACTAAAACAGGTTCTATAGTTCTCACACAGGTTGTATAGTTCTAAAAAAGGTTCTAACACAGGTACTATCACAGTTTCTAAAACAGGATCTATAGTTCTACACAGGTTCTATCGTTCTAAAACAGGTTCTGACACAGGTTCTATAGTTCTAACAAAGGTTCTGACACAGGTTCTAAAGTTCTCACACAGGTTCTATAGTGGTTACAAATATTCTAACACAGGTTGTAACACAGATTCCATAGTTCTAATACAGGTTCTAACACAGGTTCTATAGTTCTAACACAGGTTCTATTGTTGTAACACAGCTTCTATAGTGCTAACACAGGTTCCAACACAGTGCCACAGTTCTAACACAAGTTTGAACACAGATTCTATAGTTCTAACACTGGTTCTATGGACTAAAACAGGTTCTAACAGAGGTTCCATAGTTCTGAAACAGGTTCTAACACAGGTTCTATAGTTCAAACACAGGTTCTAACACAGGTTCTATAGTTCCAAAACAGGATCTAACACCGGTGCTAAAACAGGTTCTATAGTTCTAAAACAGTTTCTAACACAGGTTCTATAGTTCTAACACAGGTTGTATAGTTCTAAAAAAGGTTCTGACACAGGAATTAACACAGTTTCTGAAACAGGATCTTTAGTTCTAACACAGGTTCTAACACAGGTTTTATAGTTCTAACACAGGTTCTAAAACAGGTTCTATAGTTCTAACACAGGTTCTATTGTTGTAACACAGGTTCTAACACAGGTTCTAACACAAGTTCTGTAGTTGTAACACAGGTTCTAACAGAGGTTCTGTAGTTCTAACACAGGTTCTATATTTCCAAAACAGGTTCTAACACAGGTTGTTTAGTTCAAACACAGGTTCTAACACAGATTCTATAGTTCTAACACAGGTTCTATCAAAGGTTCTAAAATTCTAAAACAGGTTCTAACATAGGTTATATAGTTCTAATACAGCTTCTGTAGTTCCAACAAAGGTTATAACACAGGTTCTAAAGTTCTAAAACAGGTTCTAAAACAGTTCTAAAGTTCAAACACAGGTTCCAACACAGATTCTATAGTTCTAACACAGGATCCAACACAGGTTCTAAATTTCTGAATCAGGTTCTAACACAGGTTCTATAGTTCTAACACAGGTTCTATAGTTCGAACAAAGGTTCTCACACAGGTTCTAACACAGGTTCTATCGTTCTAACACAGGTTGTAAAGTTCTAAAATAGGTTCTAACACAGGTACTATCACAATTTCTCAAACAGGATCTATAGTACTACACAGGTTCTATAGTTCTATAACAGGTTCTGACACAGGTTCGATAATTCTAACAAAGGTTCTGACACTGGTTCTTTAGTTCTAACACAGGTTCTATAGTGGTTACAAAGATTCTAACGCAGGTTGTAACACAGGTTCCATAGTTCTAATACAGGTTCTAACACAGGTTCTATAGTTCTAACACAGGTTCTATTATTGTAACACAGATTCTATAGTGCTAACACAGGTTCTAACACAGTGCTATAGTTCTTACACAAGTTCTAACACAGATTCTATAGTTCTAACACTGGTTCTATGGACTAAAACAGGTTCTAACAGAGGTTCCATAGTTCTGAAACAGGTTCTAACACAGGTTCTATAGTTCAAACACAGGTTCTAACACAGGTTCTAACACAGGTTCTGTAGTTGTAACACAGGTTCTAACAGAGGTTCTGTAGTTCTAACACAGGTTCTATCACAGGTTCTATTGTTCTAACACAGGTTGTAACACAGATTCTATAGTTCTAACACAGGTTCCATAGTTCTAACACAGTTTCCAACACACATTCTAAATTACTAAAACAGGTTCTAACACAGGTTATAGTTCTAACCCAGGATCTAGCACAGCTTCTATTTACCTAACACAGGTTCTAACACAGTGCTATAGTTCTAACACAGGTCCTAACACAGATTCTATAGTTCTAACACTGGTTCTATAGTCTAAAACAGGTTATAACACAGGATCCATAGTTCTGAAACAGGTTATAACACAGGTTCCAACACACGTTCTAAATTTCTGAAACAGGTACTAAAACAGGTTCTATAGTTCTCACACAGGTTGTATAGTTCTAAAAAAGGTTCTAACACAGGTACTATCACAGTTTCTAAAACAGGATCTATAGTTCTACACAGGTTCTATCGTTCTAAAACAGGTTCTGACACAGGTTCTATAGTTCTAACAAAGGTTCTGACACAGGTTCTAAAGTTCTCACACAGGTTCTATAGTGGTTACAAATATTCTAACACAGGTTGTAACACAGATTCCATAGTTCTAATACAGGTTCTAACACAGGTTCTATAGTTCTAACACAGGTTCTATTGTTGTAACACAGCTTCTATAGTGCTAACACAGGTTCCAACACAGTGCCACAGTTCTAACACAAGTTTGAACACAGATTCTATAGTTCTAACACTGGTTCTATGGACTAAAACAGGTTCTAACAGAGGTTCCATAGTTCTGAAACAGGTTCTAACACAGGTTCTATAGTTCAAACACAGGTTCTAACACAGGTTCTATAGTTCCAAAACAGGATCTAACACCGGTGCTAAAACAGGTTCTATAGTTCTAAAACAGTTTCTAACACAGGTTCTATAGTTCTAACACAGGTTGTATAGTTCTAAAAAAGGTTCTGACACAGGAATTAACACAGTTTCTGAAACAGGATCTTTAGTTCTAATACAGGTTCTAACACAGGTTTTATAGTTCTAACACAGGTTCTAAAACAGGTTCTCTAGTTCTAACACAGGTTCTATTGTTGTAACACAGGTTCTAACACAGGTTCTAACACAAGTTCTGTAGTTGTAACACAGGTTCTAACAGAGGTTCTGTAGTTCTAACACAGGTTCTATATTTCCAAAACAGGTTCTAACACAGGTTGTTTAGTTCAAACACAGGTTCTAACACAGATTCTATAGTTCTAACACAGGTTCTATCAAAGGTTCTAAAATTCTAAAACAGGTTCTAACATAGGTTATATAGTTCTAATACAGCTTCTGTAGTTCCAACAAAGGTTATAACACAGGTTCTAAAGTTCTAAAACAGGTTCTAAAACAGGTTCTAAAACAGTTCTAAAGTTCAAACACAGGTTCCAACACAGATTCTATAGTTCTAACACAGGATCCAACACAGGTTCTAAATTTCTGAATCAGGTTCTAACACAGGTTCTATAGTTCTAACACAGGTTCCATAGTTCTAACACAGTTTCCAACACACATTCTAAATTACTAAAACAGGTTCTAACACAGGTTATAGTTCTAACCCAGGATCTAGCACAGCTTCTATTTACCTAACACAGGTTCTAACACAGTGCTATAGTTCTAACACAGGTTCTAACACAGATTCTATAGTTCTAACACTGGTTCTATAGTCTAAAACAGGTTATAACACAGGATCCATAGTTCTGAAACAGGTTATAACACAGGTTCCAACACACGTTCTAAATTTCTGAAACAGGTACTAAAACAGGTTCTATAGTTCTCACACAGGTTGTATAGTTCTAAAAAAGGTTCTAACACAGGTACTATCACAGTTTCTAAAACAGGATCTATAGTTCTACACAGGTTCAATCGTTCTAAAACAGGTTCTGACACAGGTTCTATAGTTCTAACAAAGGTTCTGACACAGGTTCTAAAGTTCTCACACAGGTTCTATAGTGGTTACAAATATTCTAACACAGGTTGTAACACAGATTCCATAGTTCTAATACAGGTTCTAACACAGGTTCTATAGTACTAACACAGGTTCTATTGTTGAAACTCAGCTTCTATAGTGCTAACACAGGTTCTAACACAGTGCTATAGTTCGAACACAAGTTCTAAGACAGATTCTATAGTTCTAACACTGGTTCTATGGACTAAAACAGGTTCTAACACAGGTTCCATAGTTCTGAAACAGGTTCTAACACAGGTTCTATAGTTCAAACACAGGCTCTAACACAGGTTCTATAGTTCCAAAACAGGATCTAATACCGATGCTAAAACAGGTTCTGTAGTTCTAAAGCGGGTTCTAACACAGGTTCTGTAGTTCTAACACAGGTTGTATAGTTCTAAAAAAGGTTCTAACACAGGTACTATCACAGTTTCTAAAACAATATCTACAGTTCTAACACGGGTTCTATAGTTCTAAAACAGGATCTGACACAGGTTCTATAGTTATAACACAGGTTCTAACACAGGTTCTATAGTTCTAAAACAAGCTGTAACACAGGTTCTATAGTTCTAACACAGGTTGTATAGTTCTAAAAAAGGTTCTAACATACGTAATATAACAGCTTCTAAAACAGGATCTATAGTTCTTACACAGGTTCTATAGTTCTAAAACAGGTTCTGACACAGGTTCTATAGTTCTACCAAAGGTTCTAACACCGGTTCTATATTTCCAAAACAGGTTCTAACACAGGTTGTTTAGTTCAAACACAGGTTCTAACACAGATTCTATAGTTCTAACACAGGTTCTATCAAAGGTTCTAAAATTCTAAAACAGGTTCTAACATAGGTTATATAGTTCTAATACAGCTTCTGTAGTTCCAACAAAGGTTATAACACAGGTTCTAAAGTTCTAAAACAGGTTCTAAAACAGGTTCTAAAACAGTTCTAAAGTTCAAACACAGGTTCCAACACAGATTCTATAGTTCTAACACAGGATCCAACACAGGTTCTAAATTTCTGAATCAGGTTCTAACACAGGTTCTATAGTTCTAACACAGGTTCTATAGTTCAAACAAAGGTTCTCACACAGGTTCTAACACAGGTTCTATCGTTCTAACACAGGTTGTATAGTTCTAAAAAAGGTTCTAACACAGGTACTATCACAATTTCTCAAACAGGATCTATAGTACTACACAGGTTCTATAGTTCTAAAACAGGTTCTGACACAGGTTCGATAGTTCTAACAAAGGTTCTGACACAGGTTCTTTAGTTCTAACACAGGTTCTATAGTGGTTACAAAGATTCTAACGCAGGTTGTAACACAGGTTCCATAGTTCTAATACAGGTTCTAACACAGGTTCTATAGTTCTAACACAGGTTCTATTATTGTAACACAGATTCTATAGTGCTAACACAGGTTCTAACACAGTGCTATAGTTCTTACACAAGTTCTAACACAGATTCTATAGTTCTAACACTGGTTCTATGGACTAAAACAGGTTCTAACAGAGGTTCCATAGTTCTGAAACAGGTTCTAACACAGGTTCTATAGTTCAAACACAGGTTCTAACACAGGTTCTATAGTTCCAAAACAGGATCTAATACCGATGCTAAAACAGGTTCTGTAGTTCTAACGCAGGTTCTAACAGACGTTCTAAAGTTCAAAAACATGTTGTATAGTTTTAAAAAGGTTCTAACACAGGTACTATCACAGTTTCTAAAACAGGATCTATAGTTCTAACACAGGTTCTATAGATCTAAAACAGGTTCTGACACAGGTTCTATAGTTCTAACACAGGTTCTAACACAGTGCTATAGTTCTAACACAGGTTGTACAGTTCTAACACAGGTTCTAACACAGGTTTTATAGTTCTAACACAGGTTCTAACACAGATTCTATAGTTCTAACACTGGTTTTATAGACTAGAACAGATTCTAACAGATGTTCTATAGTTCTAAAACAGGTTCCATCACAGGTCCTATTGTTCAAACACAGATTCTAACACAGGTTCTATAGTTCTAAAACAGGTTCTAACACAGGTTCTATAGTTCTTCCAAAGGTTCTAACACCGGTTCTATATTTCCAAAACAGGTTCTAACACAGGTTGTTTAGTTCAAACACAGGATCTAACACAGATACTATAGTTCTAACACAGGTTGTAACACAGGTTCTATAGTTCTAACACATTTTCAAACACAGATTCTATAGTTCTATCACTAGTTCTATGAACTAAAACAGGTTCTAACACAGTTTCCATAGTTCTGAAACAGACCTAACACAGGTTCTATAGTTCAAACACAGGTTCTAACACAGGTTCTATAGTTCCAAATCAGGATCTAACACAGGTGCTAAAAGAGGTTCTATAGTTCTAAAACAGTTTCTAACACAGGTTCTATAGTTCTAACACAGGTTGTACAGTTCTAACAAAAGTTCTAACACAGGTTTTATAGTTCTAACAAAGGTTCTAACACTGGTTCTATAGTTCCAAAACAGGATCTAACACCCATGCTAAAACAGGTTCTGTAGCTCTAAAGCAGGTATTAACACAGGTTCTGTAGTTCTAACACAGGTTGTATAGTTCTAAAAAAGGTTCTAACACAGGTACTATCACAGTTTCTAAAACAGGATCTATAGTTCTAACACAGGTTCTATAGTTCTAAAACAGGATCTGACACAGGTTCTCTAGGTATAACACAGGTTCTAACACAGGTACTATAGTTCTAAAACAAGCTATAACACAGGTTCTATAGTCCTAACACAGGTTGTATAGTTCTAAAAAAGGTTCTAACACACGTAATATAACAGCTTCTAAAACAGGATCTATAGTTCTTACACAGGTTCTATAGTTCTAAAACAGGTTCTGACACAGTTGCTATAGTTCTAACACAGGTTCTTACACAGTGCTATAGTTCTAAAACAGGTTCTAACACAGGTTCTACAGTTCTAACACAGGTTCTAACACAGGTTCTATAGTTCTAAAACAGGTTGTATAGTTCTAAAAAGGTTCTGACACAGGAATTAACACAGTTCTGAAACAGGTTCTATAGTTCTAACACAGGTTCTAACACAGGTTCTATATTTCTTACACATGGTATAACACAGGTTCTATAGTTCCAACAAAGGTTCTATTGTTGTAAAACACGTTCTAACACAGGTTCTAAAACAGGTTCTGTAGTTGTAACACAGGTTCTAACAGAGGTTCTGTAGTTCTAACACAGGTTCTATCACAGGTTCTATAGTTCTAACACAGGTTGTAACACAGATTCTATAGTTCTAACACAGGTTCCATAGTTCTAACAAAGTTTCCAACACACGTTCTAAATTCTAAAACAGGATCTAACACAGGTTCTATAGGTCTAACCCAGGATCTAGCAGATCTTCTATTTTCCTAACACAGGTTCTAACACAGTGCTATAGTTCTAACACAGGTTCTAACACAGATTCTATAGTTCTAACACTGGTTGTATAGATTAAAACAGGTTCTAACACAGGTTCTATAGTTCTAAAACAGGTTCTAACACAGGTTCTATAGTTCTAACAAAGGTTCTAACACTGGTTCTATATTTCCAAAACAGGTTCTAACACAGGTTGTTTAGTTCAAACAGAGGTTCTAACACAGATTCTATAGTTCTAACACAGGTTCTATCAAAGGTTCTAAAATTCTAAAACAGGTTCTAACATAGGTTATATAGTTCTAATACAGCTTCTGTAGTTCCAACAAAGGTTATAACACAGGTTCTAAAGTTCTAAAACAGGTTCTAAAACAGGTTCTAAAACAGTTCTAAAGTTCAAACACAGGTTCCAACACAGATTCTATAGTTCTAACACAGGATCCAACACAGGTTCTAAATTTCTGAATCAGGTTCTAACACAGGTTCTATAGTTCTAACACAGGTTCTATAGTTCGAACAAAGGTTCTCACACAGGTTCTAACACAGGTTCTATCGTTCTAACACAGGTTGTATAGTTCTAAAAAAGGTTCTAACACAGGTACTATCACAATTTCTCAAACAGGATCTATAGTACTACACAGGTTCTATAGTTCTAAAACAGGTTCTGACACAGGTTCGATAGTTCTAACAAAGGTTCTGACACTGGTTCTTTAGTTCTAACACAGGTTCTATAGTGGTTACAAAGATTCTAACGCAGGTTGTAACACAGGTTCCATAGTTCTAATACAGGTTCTAACACAGGTTCTATAGTTCTAACACAGGTTCTATTATTGTAACACAGATTCTATAGTGCTAACACAGGTTCTAACACAGTGCTATAGTTCTTACACAAGTTCTAACACAGATTCTATAGTTCTAACACTGGTTCTATGGACTAAAACAGGTTCTAACAGAGGTTCCATAGTTCTGAAACAGGTTCTAACACAGGTTCTATAGTTCAAACACAGGTTCTAACACAGGTTCTATAGTTCCAAAACAGGATCTAATACCGATGCTAAAACAGGTTCTGTAGTTCTAAAGCAGGTTCTAACACAGGTTCTGTAGTTCTAACACAGGTTGTATAGTTCTAAAAAAGGTTCTAACACAGGTACTATCACAGTTTCTAAAACAGGATCTATAGTTCTAACACGGGTTCTATAGTTCTAAAACAGGATCTGACACAGGTTCTATAGTTATAACACAGGTTCTAACACAGTGCTATAGTTCTAACACAGGTTGTACAGTTCTAACACAGGTTCTAACACAGGTTTTATAGTTCTAACACAGGTTCTAACACAGATTCTATAGTTCTAACACTGGTTTTATAGACTAGAACAGATTCTAACAGATGTTCTATAGTTCTAAAACAGGTTCCATCACAGGTCCTATTGTTCAAACACAGATTCTAACACAGGTTCTATAGTTCTAAAACAGGTTCTAACACAGGTTCTATAGTTCTTCCAAAGGTTCTAACACGGTTCTATATTTCCAAAACAGGTTCTAACACAGGTTGTTTAGTTCAAACACAGGATCTAACACAGATACTATAGTTCTAACACAGGTTGTAACACAGGTTCTATAGTTCTAACACATTTTCAAACACAGATTCTATAGTTCTATCACTGGTTCTATGAACTAAAACAGGTTCTAACACAGTTTCCATAGTTCTGAAACAGACCTAACACAGGTTCTATAGTTCAAACACAGGTTCTAACACAGGTTCTATAGTTCCAAATCAGGATCTAACACAGGTGCTAAAAGAGGTTCTATAGTTCTAAAACAGTTTCTAACACAGGTTCTATAGTTCTAACACAGGTTGTACAGTTCTAACAAAAGTTCTAACACAGGTTTTATAGTTCTAACACAGGTTCTAACACAGATTCTATAGTTCTAACACTGGTTTTATAGACTAGAACAGATTCTAACAGATGTTCTATAGTTCTAAAACAGGTTCAATCACAGGTCCTATTGTTCAAACACAGATTCTAACACAGGTTCTATAGTTCTAAAACAGGTTCTAACACAGGTTCTATAGTTCTTCCAAAGGTTCTAACACCGGTTCTATATTTCCAAAACAGGTTCTAACACAGGTTGTTTAGTTCAAACACAGGATCTAACACAGATTCTATAGTTCTAACACAGGTTGTAACACAGGTTCTATAGTTCTAACACATTTTCAAACACAGATTCTATAGTTCTATCACTGGTTCTATGAACTAAAACAGGTTCTAACACAGTTTCCATAGTTCTGAAACAGACCTAACACAGGTTCTATAGTTCAAACACAGGTTCTAACACAGGTTCTATAGTTCCAAATCAGGATCTAACACAGGTGCTAAAAGAGGTTCTATAGTTCTAAAACAGTTTCTAACACAGGTTCTATAGTTCTAACACAGGTTGTATAGTTCTAAAAAAGGTTATGACACAGGAATTAACACAGTTTCTGAAACAGGATCTTTAGTTCTAACACAGGTTCTAACACAGGTTTTATAGTTCTAACACAGGTTCTAAAACAGGTTCTATAGTTCTAACACAGGTCCTATTGTTGTAACACAGGTTCTAACACAGGTTCTAACACAGGTTCTGTAGTTGTAACACAGGTTCTAACAGAGGTTCTGTAGTTCTAACACAGGTTCTATATTTCCAAAACAGGTTCTAACACAGGTTGTTTAGTTCAAACACAGGTTCTAACACAGATTCTTTAGTTCTAACACAGGTTCTATCAAAGGTTCTAAAATTCTAAAACAGGTTCTAACATAGGTTATATAGTTCTAATACAGCTTCTGTAGTTCCAACAAAGGTTATAACACAGGTTCTAAAGTTCTAAAACAGGTTCTAAAACAGGTTCTAAAACAGTTCTAAAGTTCAAACACAGGTTCAAACACAGATTCTATAGTTCTAACACAGGATCCAACACAGGTTCTAAATTTCTGAATCAGGTTCTAACACAGGTTCTATAGTTCTAACACAGGTTCTATAGTTCGAACAAAGGTTCTCACACAGGTTCTAACACAGGTTCTATCGTTCTAACACAGGTTGTATAGTTCTAAAAAAGGTTCTAACACAGGTACTATCACAATTTCTCAAACAGGATCTATAGTACTACACAGGTTCTATAGTTCTAAAACAGGTTCTGACACAGGTTCGATAGTTCTAACAAAGGTTCTGACACAGGTTCTTTAGTTCTAACACAGGTTCTATAGTGGTTACAAAGATTCTAACGCAGGTTGTAACACAGGTTCCATAGTTCTAATACAGGTTCTAACACAGATTCTATAGTTCTAACACAGGTTCTATTATTGTAACACAGATTCTATAGTGCTAACACAGGTTCTAACACAGTGCTATAGTTCTTACACAAGTTCTAACACAGATTCTATAGTTCTAACACTGGTTCTATGGACTAAAACAGGTTCTAACACAGGTTCCATAGTTCTGAAACAGGTTCTAACACAGGTTCTATAGTTCAAACACAGGTTCTAACACAGGTTCTAACACAGGTTCTGTAGTTGTAACACAGGTTCTAACAGAGGTTCTGTAGTTCTAACACAGGTTCTATCACAGGTTCTATTGTTCTAACACAGGTTGTAACACAGATTCTATAGTTCTAACACAGGTTCCATAGTTCTAACACAGTTTCCAACACACATTCTAAATTACTAAAACAGGTTCTAACACAGGTTATAGTTCTAACCCAGGATCTAGCACAGCTTCTATTTACCTAACACAGGTTCTAACACAGTGCTATAGTTCTAACACAGGTTCTAACACAGATTCTATAGTTCTAACACTGGTTCTATAGTCTAAAACAGGTTATAACACAGGATCCATAGTTCTGAAACAGGTTATAACACAGGTTCCAACACACGTTCTAAATTTCTGAAACAGGTACTAAAACAGGTTCTATAGTTCTCACACAGGTTGTATAGTTCTAAAAAAGGTTCTAACACAGGTACTATCACAGTTTCTAAAACAGGATCTATAGTTCTACACAGGTTCTATCGGTCTAAAACAGGTTCTGACACAGGTTCTATAGTTCTAACAAAGGTTCTGACACAGGTTCTAAAGTTCTCACACAGGTTCTATAGTGGTTACAAATATTCTAACACAGGTTGTAACACAGATTCCATAGTTCTAATACAGGTTCTAACACAGGTTCTATAGTTCTAACACAGGTTCTATTGTTGTAACACTGCTTCTATAGTGCTAACACAGGTTCCAACACAGTGCCATAGTTCTAACACAAGTTTGAACACAGATTCTATAGTTCTAACACTGGTTCTATGGACTAAAACAGGTTCTAACAGAGGTTCCATAGTTCTGAAACAGGTTCTAACACAGGTTCTATAGTTCAAACACAGGTTCTAACACAGGTTCTATAGTTCCAAAACAGGATCTAACACCGGTGCTAAAACAGGTTCTATAGTTCTAAAACAGTTTCTAACACAGGTTCTATAGTTCTAACACAGGTTGTATAGTTCTAATAAAGGTTCTAACACAGGTACTATCACAGTTTCTAAAACAATATCTATAGTTCTAACACGGGTTCTATAGTTCTAAAACAGGATCTGACACAGGTTCTATAGTTATAACACAGGTTCTAACACAGGTTCTATAGTTCTAAAACAAGCTGTAACACAGGTTCTATAGTTCTAACACAGGTTGTATAGTTCTAAAAAAGGTTCTAACATACGTAATATAACAGCTTCTAAAACAGGATCTATAGTCCTTACACAGGTTCTTTAGTTCTAAAACAGGTTCTGACACAGGTTCTATAGTTCTAACACAGGTTCTAACACAATGCTATAGTTCTAACACAGGTTCAACAGTTCTAACACAGGTTCTAACACTTGTTTTATAGTTCTAACACAGGTTCTAACACAGATTCTATAGTTCTAACACTGGTTTGATAGACTAGAACAGATTCTAACAGATGTTCTATAGTTCTAAAACAGGTTCTAACACAGGTCCTATTGTTCAAACACAGATTCTAACACAGGTTCTATATTTCTAAAACAGGTTCTAACACAGGTTTTATAGTTCTACCAAAGGTTCTAACACCGGTTCTATATTTCCAAAACAGGTTCTAACACAGGTTCTATAGTTTTAAAACAGTTTCTAACACAGGTTCTATAGTTCTAACACAGGTTGTATAGTTCTAATAAAGGTTCTAACACAGGTACTATCACAGTTTCTAAAACAGGATCTATAGTTCTACACAGGTTCTATAGTTCTAAAACAGGTTCTGACACAGGTTCTATAGTTCTAACAAAGATTCTGACGCAGGTTCTTTAGTTCTAACACAGGTTCTATATGGTTAAAATGATTCTAACACAGGTTGTAACACAGGTTCCATAGTTCTAATACAGGTTCTAACACAGGTTCTATAGTACTAACACAGGTTCTATTGTTGTAACTCAGCTTCTATAGTGCTAACACAGGTTCTAACACAGTGCTATAGTTCGAACACAAGTTCTAAGACAGATTCTATAGTTCTAACACTGGTTCTATGGACTAAAACAGGTTCTAACACAGGTTCCATAGTTCTGAAACAGGTTCTAACACAGGTTCTATAGTTCAAACACAGGTTCTAACACTGGTTCTATAGTTCCAAAACAGGATCTAATACCGATGCTAAAACAGGTTCTGTAGTTCTAAAGCGGGTTCTAACACAGGTTCTGTAGTTCTAACACATGTTGTATAGTTCTAAAAAAGGTTCTAACACAGGTACTATCACAGTTTCTAAAACAATATCTATAGTTCTAACACGGGTTCTATAGTTCTAAAACAGGATCTGACACAGGTTCTATAGTTATAACACAGGTTCTAACACAGGTTCTATAGTTCTAAAACAAGCTGTAACACAGGTTCTATAGTTCTAACACAGGTTGTATAGTTCTAAAAAGGTTCTAACATACGTAATATAACAGCTTCTAAAACAGGATCTATAGTTCTTACACAGGTTCTATAGTTCTAAAACAGGTTCTGACACAGGTTCTATAGTTCTAACACAGGTTCTAACACAGTGCTATAGTTCTAACACAGGTTCTACAGTTCTAACACAGGTTCTAACACAGGTTTTATAGTTCTAACACAGGTTCTAACACAGATTCTATAGTTCTAACATTGGTTCTATAGACTAAAACAGGTTCTAACAAAGGTTCTATAGTTGTAAAACAGGTTCTAACACAGGTCCTATTGTTCAAACACAGATTCTAACACAGTTTCTATAGTTCTAAAACAGGTTCTAACACAGGTTCTATAGTTCTACAAAGGTTCTAACACGGGTTCTATATTTCCAAAACAGGTTCTAACACAGGTTGTTTAGTTCAAACACAGGTTCTAACACAGATTCTATAGTTCTAACACAGGTTCTATCAAACGTTCTAAAGTTCTAAAACAGGTTCTAACATAGGTTCTATAGTTCTAATACAGCTTCTATAGTTCTAACAAAGGTTATAACACAGGTTCTAAAGTTCTAAAACAGGTTCTAAAACAGGTTCTAAAACAGTTCTAAAGTTCAAACACAGGTTCCAACACAGATTCTATAGTTCTAACAGAGGTTCTAAGACACGTTCTATAGTTCTAAAACTGGTTCTAACACATGTTCTATAGTTCTAACACAGGTTCTATAGTTCTAACAAAGGTTCTAACACAGGGTCTAACACAGGTTCTATCGTTCTAACACAGGTTGTATAGTTCTAAAAAAGGTTCTAACACAAGAACTATCACAATTTCTCAAACAGGATCTATAGTACTACACAGGTTCTATAGTTCTAAAACCGGTTCTGACACAGGTTCGATAGTTCTAACAAAGGTTCTGACACAGGTTCTTTAGTTCTAACACAGGTTCTATAGTGGTTACAAAGATTCTAACGCAGGTTGTAACACAGGTTCCATAGTTCTAATACAGGTTCTAACACAGGTTCTATAGTTCTAACACAGGTTCTATTATTGTAACACAGATTCTATAGTGCTAACACAGGTTCTAACACAGTGCTATAGTTCTTACACAAGTTCTAACACAGATTCTATAGTTCTAACACTGGTTCTATGGACTAAAACAGGTTCTAACAGAGGTTCCCTAGTTCTGAAACAGGTTCTAACACAGGTTCTATAGTTCAAACACAGGTTCTAACACTGGTTCTATAGTTCCAAAACAGGATCTAATACCGATGCTAAAACAGGTTCTGTAGTTCTAAAGCAGGTTCTAACACAGGTTCTGTAGTTCTAACACAGGTTGTATAGTTCTAAAAAAGGTTCTAACACAGGTACTATCACAGTTTCTAAAACAGGATCTATAGTTCTATCACGGGTTCTATAGTTCTAAAACAGGATCTGACACAGGTTCTATAGTTATAACACAGGTTCTAACACAGTGCTATAGTTCTAACACAGGTTGTACAGTTCTAACACAGGTTCTAACACAGGTTTTATAGTTCTAACACAGGTTCTAACACAGATTCTATAGTTCTAACACTGGTTTTATAGACTAGAACAGATTCTAACAGATGTTCTATAGTTCTAAAACAGGTTTCATCACAGGTCCTATTGTTCAAACACAGATTCTAACACAGGTTCTATAGTTCTAAAACAGGTTCTAACACAGGTTCTATAGTTCTTCCAAAGGTTCTAACACCGGTTCTATATTTCCAAAACAGGTTCTAACACAGGTTGTTTAGTTCAAACACAGGATCTAACACAGATTCTATAGTTCTAACACAGGTTGTAACAGAGGTTCTATAGTTCTAACACATTTTCAAACACAGATTCTATAGTACTAACACTGGTTCTCTTGACTAAAACAGGTTCTAACACAGTTTCCATAGTCCTGAAACAGACCTAACACAGGTTCTATAGTTCAAACACAGGTTCTAACACAGGTTCTATAGTTCCAAAACAGGATCTAACACAGGTGCTAAAACAGGTTCTATAGTTCTAAAACAGGGTCTAACACAGGTTCTATAGTTCTAACACAGGTTGTATAGTTCTGAAAAAGGTTCTGACACAGGAATTAACACAGTTTCTGAAACAGGATCTTTAGTTCTAACACAGGTTCTAACACAGGTTCTATAGTTCTAACACAGGTTCTATTGTTGTAACACATTTTCTAACACAGGTTCTAACACAGGTTCTGTAGTTGTAACACAGGTTCTAACAGAGGTTCTGTAGTTCTAACACAGGTTCTATATTTCCAAAACAGGTTCTAACACAGGTTGTTTAGTTCAAACACAGGTTCTAACACAGATTCTATAGTTCTAACACAGGTTCTATCAAAGGTTCTAAAATTCTAAAACAGGTTCTAACATAGGTTATATAGTTCTAATACAGCTTCTGTAGTTCCAACAAAGGTTATAACACAGGTTCTAAAGTTCTAAAACAGGTTCTAAAACAGTTCTAAAGTTCAAACACAGGTTCCAACACAGATTCTATAGTTCTAACACAGGATCCAACACAGGTTCTAAATTTCTGAATCAGGTTCTAACACAGGTTCTATAGTTCTAACACAGGTTCTATAGTTCGAACAAAGGTTCTCACACAGGTTCTAACACAGGTTCTATCGTTCTAACACAGGTTGTATAGTTCTAAAAAAGGTTCTAACACAGGTACTATCACAATTTCTCAAACAGGATCTATAGTACTACACAGGTTCTATAGTTCTAAAACAGGTTCTGACACAGGTTCGATAGTTCTAACAAAGGTTCTGACACAGGTTCTTTAGTTCTAACACAGGTTCTATAGTGGTTACAAAGATTCTAACGCAGGTTGTAACACAGGTTCCATAGTTCTAATACAGGTTCTAACACAGGTTCTATAGTTCTAACACAGGTTCTATTATTGTAACACAGATTCTATAGTGCTAACACAGGTTCTAACACAGTGCTATAGTTCTTACACAAGTTCTAACACAGATTCTATAGTTCTAACACTGGTTCTATGGACTAAAACAGGTTCTAACAGAGGTTCCATAGTTCTGAAACAGGTTCTAACACAGGTTCTATAGTTCAAACACAGGTTCTAACACAGGTTCTATAGTTCCAAAACAGGATCTAATACCGATGCTAAAACAGGTTCTGTAGTTCTAAAGCGGGTTCTAACACAGGTTCTGTAGTTCTAACACAGGTTGTATAGTTCTAAAAAAGGTTCTAACACAGGTACTATCACAGTTTGTAAAACAATATCTATAGTTCTAACACGGGTTCTATAGTTCTAAAACAGGATCTGACACAGGTTCTATAGTTATAACACAGGATCTAACACAGGTTCTATAGTTCTTAAACAAGCTATAACACAGGTTCTGTAGTTCTAACACAGGTTGTATAGTTCTAAAAAAGGTTCTAACACACGTAATATAACAGCTTCTAAAACAGGATATATAGTTCTTACACAGGTTCTATAGTTCTAAAACAGGTTCTGACACATATTCTATAGTTCTAACACAGGTTCTAACACTGGTTCTATAGTTCCAAAACAGGATCTAACACCCATGCTAAAACAGGTTCTGTAGCTCTAAAGCAGGTATTAACACAGGTTCTGTAGTTCTAACACAGGTTGTATAGTTCTAAAAAAGGTTCTAACACAGGTACTATCACAGTTTCTAAAACAGGATCTATAGTTCTAACACAGGTTCTATAGTTCTAAAACAGGATCTGACACAGGTTCTCTAGGTATAACACAGGTTCTAACACAGGTACTATAGTTCTAAAACAAGCTATAACACAGGTTCTATAGTCCTAACACAGGTTGTATAGTTCTAAAAAAGGTTCTAACACACGTAATATAACAGCTTCTAAAACAGGATCTATAGTTCTTACACAGGTTCTATAGTTCTAAAACAGGTTCTGACACAGTTGCTATAGTTCTAACACAGGTTCTTACACAGTGCTATAGTTCTAAAACAGGTTCTAACACAGGTTCTACAGTTCTAACACAGGTTCTAACACAGGTTCTATAGTTCTAAAACAGGTTGTATAGTTCTAAAAAAGGTTCTGACACAGGAATTAACACAGTTTCTGAAACAGGATCCATAGTTCTAACACAGGTTCTAACACAGGTTCTATAGTTCTAACACAGGTATAACACAGATTCTATAGTTCTAACACAGGTTCTATTGTTGTAACACAGGTTCTAACACAGGTTCTAAAACAGGTTCTGTAGTTGTAACACAGGTTCTAACAGAGGTTCTGTAGTTCTAACACAGGTTCTATCACAGGTTCTATAGTTCTAACAAAGGTTGTAACACAGATTCTATAGTTCTAACACAGGTTCCATAGTTCTAACAAAGTTTCCAACACACGTTCTAAATTTCTAAAACAGGATCTAACACAGGTTCTATAGGTCTAACCCAGGATCTAGCAGATCTTCTATTTTCCTAACACAGGTTCTAACACAGTGCTATAGTTCTAACACAGGTTCTAACACAGATTCTATAGTTCTAACACTGGTTGTATAGATTAAAACACGTTCTAACACAGGTTCTATAGTTCTAAAACAGGTTCTAACACAGGTTTTATAGTTCTACCAAAGGTTCTAACACCGGTTCTATATTTCCAAAACAGGTTCTAACACAGGTTGTTTAGTTCAAACAGAGGTTCTAACACAGATTCTATAGTTCTAACACAGGTTCTATCAAAGGTTCTAAAATTCTAAAACAGGTTCTAACATAGGTTATATAGTTCTAATACAGCTTCTGTAGTTCCAACAAAGGTTATAACGCAGGTTCTAAAGTTCTAAAACAGGTTCTAAAACAGGTTCTAAAACAGTTCTAAAGTTCAAACACAGGTTCCAACACAGATTCTATAGTTCTAACACAGGATCCAACACAGGTTCTAAATTTCTGAATCAGGTTCTAACACAGGTTCTATAGTTCTAACACAGGTTCTATAGTTCGAACAAAGGTTCTCACACAGGTTCTAACACAGGTTCTATCGTTCTAACACAGGTTGTATAGTTCTAAAAAGATTCTAACACAGGTACTATCACAATTTCTCAAACAGGATCTATAGTACTACACAGGTTCTATAGTTCTAAAACAGGTTCTGACACAGGTTCGATAGTTCTAACAAAGGTTCTGACACTGGTTCTTTAGTTCTAACACAGGTTCTATAGTGGTTACAAAGATTCTAACGCAGGTTGTAACACAGGTTCCATAGTTCTAATACAGGTTCTAACACAGGTTCTATAGTTCTAACACAGGTTCTATTATTGTAACACAGATTCTATAGTGCTAACACAGGTTCTAACACAGTGCTATAGTTCTTACACAAGTTCTAACACAGATTCTATAGTTCTAACACTGGTTCTATGGACTAAAACAGGTTCTAACAGAGGTTCCATAGTTCTGAAACAGGTTCTAACACAGGTTCTATAGTTCAAACACAGGTTCTAACACAGGTTCTATAGTTCCAAAACAGGATCTAATACCGATGCTAAAACAGGTTCTGTAGTTCTAAAGCAGGTTCTAACACAGGTTCTGTAGTTCTAACACAGGTTGTATAGTTCTAAAAAAGGTTCTAACACAGGTACTATCACAGTTTCTAAAACAGGATCTATAGTTCTAACACGGGTTCTATAGTTCTAAAACAGGATCTGACACAGGTTCTATAGTTATAACACAGGTTCTAACACAGTGCTATAGTTCTAACACAGGTTGTACAGTTCTAACACAGGTTCTAACACAGGTTTTATAGTTCTAACACAGGTTCTAACACAGATTCTATAGTTCTAACACTGGTTTTATAGACTAGAACAGATTCTAACAGATGTTCTATAGTTCTAAAACAGGTTCCATCACAGGTCCTATTGTTCAAACACAGATTCTAACACAGGTTCTATAGTTCTAAAACAGGTTCTAACACAGGTTCTATAGTTCTTCCAAAGGTTCTAACACCGGTTCTATATTTCCAAAACAGGTTCTAACACAGGTTGTTTAGTTCAAACACAGGATTTAACACAGATTCTATAGTTCTAACACAGGTTGTAACACAGGTTCTATAGTTCTAACACATTTTCAAACACAGATTCTATAGTTCTATCACTGGTTCTATGAACTAAAACAGGTTCTAACACAGTTTCCATAGTTCTGAAACAGACCTAACACAGGTTCTATAGTTCAAACACAGGTTCTAACACAGGTTCTATAGTTCCAAATCAGGATCTAACACAGGTGCTAAAAGATGTTCTATAGTTCTAAAACAGTTTCTAACACAGGTTCTATAGTTCTAACACAGGTTGTATAGTTCTAAAAAAGGTTCTGACACAGGAATTAACACAGTTTCTGAAACAGGATCTTTAGTTCTAACACAGGTTCTAACACAGGTTTTATAGTTCTAACACAGGTTCTAAAACAGGTTCTATAGTTCTAACACAGGTTCTATTGTTGTAACACAGGTTCTAACACAGGTTCTAACACAGGTTCTGTAGTTGTAACACAGGTTCTAACAGAGGTTCTGTAGTTCTAACACAGGTTCTATATTTCCAAAACAGGTTCTAACACAGGTTGTTTAGTTCAAACACAGGTTCTAACACAGATTCTTTAGTTCTAACACAGGTTCTATCAAAGGTTCTAAAATTCTAAAACAGGTTCTAACATAGGTTATATAGTTCTAATACAGCTTCTGTAGTTCCAACAAAGGTTATAACACAGGTTCTAAAGTTCTAAAACAGGTTCTAAAACAGGTTCTAAAACAGTTCTAAAGTTCAAACACAGGTTCCAACACAGATTCTATAGTTCTAACACAGGATCCAACACAGGTTCTAAATTTCTGAATCAGGTTCTAACACAGGTTCTATAGTTCTAACACAGGTTCTATAGTTCGAACAAAGGTTCTCACACAGGTTCTAACACAGGTTCTATCGTTCTAACACAGGTTGTATAGTTCTAAAAAAGGTTCTAACACAGGTACTATCACAATTTCTCAAACAGGATCTATAGTACTACACAGGTTCTATAGTTCTATAACAGGTTCTGACACAGGTTTGATACTTCTAACAAAGGTTCTGACACAGGTTCTTTAGTTCTAACACAGGTTCTATAGTGGTTACAAAGATTCTAACGCAGGTTGTAACACAGGTTCCATAGTTCTAATACAGGTTCTAACACAGGTTCTATAGTTCTAACACAGGTTCTATTATTGTAACACAGATTCTATAGTGCTAACACAGGTTCTAACACAGTGCTATAGTTCTTACACAAGTTCTAACACAGATTCTATAGTTCTAACACTGGTTCTATGGACTAAAACAGGTTCTAACACAGGTTCCATAGTTCTGAAACAGGTTCTAACACAGGTTCTATAGTTCAAACACAGGTTCTAACACAGGTTCTATAGTTCCAAAACAGGATCTAACACCGGTGCTAAAACAGGTTCTATAGTTCTAAAACAGTTTCTAACACAGGTTCTATAGTTCTAACACAGGTTGTTTAGTTCTAATAAAGGTTCTAACACAGGTACTATCACAGTTTCTAAAACAGGATCTATAGTTCTACACAGGTTCTATAGTTCTAAAACAGGTTCTAACAGAGATTCCATAGTTCTGAAACAGGTTCTAACACAGGTTCTATAGTTCAAACACAGGTTCTAACACAGGTTCTATAGTTCCAAAACAGGATCTAACACCGGTGCTAAAACAGGTTCTATAGTTCTAAAACAGTTTCTAACACAGGTTCTATAGTTCTAACACAGGTTGTATAGTTCTAATAAAGGTTCTAACACAGGTACTATCACAGTTTCTAAAACAGGATCTATAGTTCTACACAGGTTCTATAGTTCTAAAACAGGTTCTGACACAGGTTCTATAGTTCTAACAAAGATTCTGATGCAGGTTCTTTAGTTCTAACACAGGTTCTATATGGTTAAAATGATTCTAACACAGGTTGTAACACAGGTTCCATAGTTCTAATACAGGTTCTAACACAGGTTCTATAGTACTAATACAGGTTCTATTGTTGTAACTCAACTTCTATAGTGCTAACACAGGTTCTAACACATTGCTATAGTTCGAACACAAGTTCTAAGACAGATTCTATAGTTCTAACACTGGTTCTATGGACTAAAACAGGTTCTAACACAGGTTCCATAGTTCTGAAACAGGTTCTAACACAGGTTCTATAGTTGAAACACAGGTTCTAACACTGGTTCTATAGTTCCAAAACAGGATCTAACACCGATGCTAAAACAGGTTCTGTAGCTCTAAAGCAGGTACTATCACAGTTTCTAAAACAGGATCTATAGTTCTAACACAGGTTCTATAGTTCCAAAACAGGATCTGACACAGGTTCTATAGTTATAACACAGGTTCTAACACAGGTTCTATAGTTCTAAACCAAGCTATAACACAGGTTCTATAGTTCTAACACAGGTTGTATAGTTCTAAAAAAGGTTCTAACACACGTAATATAACAGCTTCTAAAACAGGATCTATAGTTCTTACACAGGTTCTATAGTTCTAAAACAGGTTCTGACACAGGTTCTATAGTTCTAACACAGGTTCTAACACATTGCTATAGTTCTAACACAAGTTCTAAGACAGATTCTATAGTTCTAACACTGGTTCTATGGACTAAAACAGGTTCTAACACAGGTTCCATAGTTCTGAAACAGGTTCTAACACAGGTTCTATAGTTGAAACACAGGTTCTAACACTGGTTCTATAGTTCCAAAACAGGATCTAACACCGATGCTAAAACAGGTTCTGTAGCTCTAAAGCAGGTTCTAACACAGGTTCTGTAGTTCTAACACAGGTTGTATAGTTCTAAAAAGGTTCTAACACAGGTACTATCACAGTTTCTAAAACAGGATCTTTAGTTCTAACACAGGTTCTATAGTTCCAAAACAGGATCTGACACAGGTTCTATAGTTATAACACAGGTTCTAACACAGGTTCTATAGTTCTAAACCAAGCTATAACACAGGTTCTATAGTTCTAACACAGGTTGTATAGTTCTAAAAAAGGTTCTAACACACGTAATATAACAGCTTCTAAAACAGGATCTATAGTTCTTACACAGGTTCTATAGTTCTAAAACAGGTTCTGACACAGGTTCTGTAGTTCTAACACAGGTTCTAACACATTGCTACAGTTCTAACACAGGTTCTAACACAGGTTCTACCGTTCTAACACAGGTTCTAACACAGGTTCTAACACAGATTCTATATTTCTAACACTGGTTTTATAGACTAAAACAGGTTCTAACAGAGGTTCTATAGCTCTAAAACAGGTTCTAAAACAGGTCCTATTGTTCAAACACAGATTCTAACACAGGTTCTATAGTTCTAAATCCGGTTCTAACACAGGTTCTATAGTTCTTCCAAAGGTTCTAACACCGGTTCTATATTTCCAAAAAAGGTTCTATCATAGGTTGTTTAGTTCAAAAAAAGGTTCTAACACAGATTCTAGAGTTCTAACACAGGTTCTAACACAGGTTCTATAGTTCTAACACATTTTCTGACACAGATTCTATAGTTCTAACAATGGTTCTATGGACTAAAACAGGTTCTAACACAGTTTCCATAGTTCTGAAACAGACCTAACCCAGGTCCTATATCTCAAACACAGGTTCTAACACAGGTTCTATAGTTCCAAATCTGGATCAAACACAGGTGCTAAAACAGGTTCTATTGTTCTAAAACAGGTTCTAACACAGGTTTTATAGTTCTACCAAAGGTTCTAACACCAGTTCTATATTTCCAAAACAGGTTCTAACACAGGTTGTTTAGTTCAAACACAGGTTCTAACACAGATTCTATAGTTCTAACACAGGTTCTATCAAACGTTCTAAAATTCTAAAACAGGTTCTAACATAGGTTATATAGTTCTAATACAGCTTCTGTAGTTCTAACAAAGGTTATAACACAGGTTCTAAAGTTCTAAAACAGGTTCTAAAAAAGGTTCTATAGTTCAAACACACGTTCCAACACAGATTCTATAGTTCTAACACAGGATCCAACACAGGTTCTAAATTTCTAAATCAGGTTCTAACACAGGTTCTATAGTTCTAACACAGGTTCTATAGTTCTAACAAAGGTTCTCACACAGGTTCTAACACAGGTACTATTGTTCTAACACAGATTCTAACACAGGTTCTATAGTTCTAACACAGGTTCTATAGTAGTAACACAGGTTCTAACAGAGGTTCTGTTGCTGTAACACAGTTTCTAACACAGCTTCTATAGTTCTAACAAGGGTTCTATCACAGGTTCTATAGTTCTAACACAGGTTCTAACACAGATACTATAGTTCTAACACAGGTTCTAACACAGGTTCTAAGGATCTAAAACAGGTTCTAACACAGGTTCTATAGTTCTAAAACAGGATCTGACACAGGTTCTATAGTTATAACACAGGTTCTAACACAGGTTCTATAGTTCAAAAAAAAGCTATAACACAGGTTCTATAGTTCTAACACAGGTTGTATAGTTCTAAAAAAGGTTCTAACACACGTAATATAACAGCTTCTGAAACAGGATCTATAGTTCTTACACAGGTTCTATAGTTCTTAAACAGGTTCTGACACAGGTTCTACAGTTCTAACACAGGTTCTTACACAGTGCTAAAGTTCTGACACAGGTTCTAACACAGGTTCTATAGTTCTAACACATTTTCTAACACAGATTCTATAGTTCTAACAATGGTTCTATGGACTAAAACAGGTTCTAACACAGTTTCCATAGTTCTGAAACAGACCTAACCCAGGTCCTATATCTCAAACACAGGTTCTAACACAGGTTCTATAGTTCCAAATCAGGATCAAACACAGGTGCTAAAACAGGTTCTATTGTTCTAAAACAGGTTCTAACACAGGTGTTATAGTTCTACCAAAGGTTCTAACACCAGTTCTATATTTCCAAACAGGTTCTAACACAGGTTGTTTAGTTCAAACACAGGTTCTAACACAGATTACGTAGTTCTAACACAGGTTCTATCAAACGTTCTAAAATTCTAAAACAGGTTCTAACATAGGTTATATAGTTCTAATACAGCTTCTGTAGTTCTAACAAAGGTTATAACACAGGTTCTAAAGTTCTAAAACAGGTTCTAAAACAGCTTCTATAGTTCAAACACACGTTCCAACACAGATTCTATAGTTCTAACACAGGATCCAACACAGGTTCTAAATTTCTAAATCAGGTTCTAACACAGGTTCTATAGTTCTAACACAGGTTCTATAGTTCTAACAAAGGTTCTCACACAGGTTATAACACAGGTACTATTGTTCTAACACAGATTCCATCACAGGTTCTATAGTTCTAACACAGGTTCTATAGTAGTAACACAGGTTCTAACAGAGGTTCTGTTGTTGTAACACAGTTTCTAACACAGCTTCTATAGTTCTAACAAGGGTTCTATCACAGGTTCTATAGTTCTAACACAGGTTCTAACACAGATTCTATAGTTCTAACACAGGTTCTAATACACTTTCTAAAGATCTAAAACAGGTTCTAACACAGGTTCTATAGTTCTAAAACAGGATCTGACACAGGTTCTATAGTTATAACACAGGTTCTAACACAGGTTCTATAGTTCTAAAACAAGCTATAACACAGGTTCTGTAGTTCTAACACAGGTTGTATAGTTCTAAAAAAGGTTCTAACACACGTAATATAACAGCTTCTAAAACAGGATCTATAGTTCTTACACAGGTTCTATAGTTCTAAAACAGGTTCTGACACATATTCTATAGTTCTAACACAGGTTCTAACACTGGTTCTATAGTTCCAAAACAGGATCTAACACCCATGTTAAAACAGGTTCTGTAGCTCTAAAGCAGGTACTAACACAGGTTCTGTAGTTCTAACACAGGTTGTATAGTTCTAAAAAAGGTTCTAACACAGGTACTATCACAGTTTCTAAAACAGGATCTATAGTTCTAACACAGGTTCTATAGTTCTAAAACAGGATCTGACACAGGTTCTCTAGTTATAACACAGGTTCTAACACAGGTTCTATAGTTCTAAAACAAGCTATAACACAGGTTCTATAGTCCTAACACAGGTTGTATAGTTCTAAAAAAGGTTCTAACACACGTAATATAACAGCTTCTAAAACAGGATCTATAGTTCTTACACAGGTTCTATAGTTCTAAAACAGGTTCTGACACAGTTGCTATAGTTCTAACACAGGTTCTTACACAGTGCTATAGTTCTAAAACAGGTTCTAACACAGGTTCTACAGTTCTAACACAGGTTCTAACACAGGTTCTATAGTTCTAAAACAGGTTGTATAGTTCTAAAAAAGGTTCTGACACAGGAATTAACACAGTTTCTGAAACAGGATCCATAGTTCTAACACAGGTTCTAACACAGGTTCTATAGTTCTAACACAGGTATAACACAGATTCTATAGTTCTAACACAGGTTCTATTGTTGTAACAAAGGTTCTAACACAGGTTCTAACACAGGTTCTGTAGTTGTAACACAGGTTCTAACAGAGGTTCTGTAGTTCTAACACAGGTTCTATCACAGGTTCTATAGTTCTAACACAGGTTGTAACACAGATTCTATATTTCTAACACAGGTTCCATAGTTCTACCAAAGGTTCCAACACACGTTCTAAATTTCTAAAACAGGATCTAACACAGGTTCTATAGTTCTAATCCAGGATCTAGCAGATCTTCTATTTTCCTAACACAGGTTCTAACACAGTGCTATAGTTCTAACACAGGTTCTAACACAGATTCTATAGTTCTAACACTGGTTGTATAGATTAAAACACGTTCTAACAAAGGTTCTATAGTTCTAAAACAGGTTCTAACACAGGTCCTATTGTTCAAACACAGATTCTAACACAGGTTCTATAGTTCTAAAACAGGTTCTAACACAGGTTTTATAGCTCTACCAAAGGTTCTAACACCGGTTCTATATTTCCAAAACAGGTTCTAACACAGGTTGTTTAGTTCAAACACAGGTTCTAACACAGATTCTATAGTTCTAACACAGGTTCTATCAAAGGTTCTAAAATTCTAAAACAGGTTCTAACATAGGTTATATAGTTCTAATACAGCTTCTGTAGTTCCAACAAAGGTTATAACACAGGTTCTAAAGTTCTAAAACAGGTTCTAAAACAGTTCTAAAGTTCAAACACAGGTTCCAACACAGATTCTATAGTTCTAACACAGGATCCAACACAGGTTCTAAATTTCTGAATCAGGTTCTAACACAGGTTCTATAGTTCTAACACAGGACCTATAGTTCGAACAAAGGTTCTCACACAGGTTCTAACACAGGTTCTATCGTTCTAACACAGGTTGTATAGTTCTAAAAAAGGTTCTAACACAGGTACTATCACAATTTCTCAAACAGGATCTATAGTACTACACAGGTTCTATAGTTCTAAAACAGGTTCTGACACAGGTTCGATAGTTCTAACAAAAGTTCTGACACAGGTTCTTTAGTTCTAACACAGGTTCTATAGTGGTTACAAAGATTCTAACGCAGGTTGTAACACAGGTTCCATAGTTCTAATACAGGTTCTAACACAGGTTCTATAGTTCAAACACAGGTTCTAACACAGGTTCTATAGTTCCAGAACAGGATCTAATACCGATGCTAAAACAGGTTCTGTAGTTCTAAAGCAGGTTCTAACACAGGTTCTGTAGTTCTAACACAGGTTGTATAGTTCTAAAAAAGGTTCTAACACAGGTACTATCACAGGTTCTAAAACAATATCTATAGTTCTAACACGGGTTCTATAGTTCTAAAACAGGATCTGACACAGGTTCTATAGTTATAACACAGGTTCTAACACAGGTTCTATAGTTCTAAAACAAGCTGTAACACAGGTTCTATAGTTCTAACACAGGTTGTATAGTTCTAAAAAAGGTTCTAACATACGTATTATAACAGCTTCTAAAACAGGATCTATAGTTCTTACACAGGTTCTATAGTTCTAAAACAGGTTCTGACACAGGTTCCATAGTTCTAACACAGGTTCTAACACATTGCTATAGTTCTAACACAGGTTGTACAGTTCTAACACAGGTTCTAACACAGGTTTTATAGTTCTAACACAGGTTCTAACACAGATTCTATAGTTCTAACACTGGTTTTATAGACTAGAACAGATTCTAACAGATGTTTTATAGTTCTAAAACAGGTTCCATCACAGGTCCTATTGTTCAAACACAGATTCTAACACAGGTTCTATAGTTCTAAAACAGGTTCTAACACAGGTTCTATAGTTCTTCCAAAGGTTCTAACACCGGTTCTATATTTCCAAAACAGGTTCTAACACAGGTTGTTTAGTTCAAACACAGGATCTAACACAGATTCTATAATTCTAACACAGGTTCTAACACAGGTTCTATAGTTCTAACACATTTTCAAACACAGATTCTATAGTTATATCACTGGTTCTATGAACTAAAACAGGTTCTAACACAGTTTCCATAGTTCTGAAACAGACCTAACACAGGTTCTATAGTTCAAACACAGGTTGTATAGTTCTAAAAAAGGTTCTGACACAGGAATTAACACAGTTTCTGAAACAGGATCTTTAGTTCTAACACAGGTTCTAACACAGGTTTTATAGTTCTAACACAGGTTCTAAAACAGGTTCTATAGTTCTAACACAGGTTCTATTGTTGTAACACAGGTTCTAACACAGGTTCTAACACAGGTTCTGCAGTTGTAACACAGGTTCTAACAGAGGTTCTGTAGTTCTAACACAGGTTCTATATTTCCAAAACAGGTTCTAACACAGGTTGTTTAGTTCAAACACAGGTTCTAACACAGATTCTTTAGTTCTAACACAGGTTCTATCAAAGGTTCTAAAATTCTAAAACAGGTTCTAACATAGGTTATATAGTTCTAATACAGCTTCTGTAGTTCCAACAAAGGTTATAACACAGGTTCTAAAGTTCTAAAACAGGTTCTAAAACAGGTTCTAAAACATTTCTAAAGTTCAAACTCAGGTTCCAACACAGATTCTATAGTTCTAACACAGGATCCAACACAGGTTCTAAATTTCTGAATCAGGTTCTAACACAGGTTCTATAGTTCTAACACAGGTTCTATAGTTCGAACAAAGGTTCTCACACAGGTTCTAACACAGGTTCTATCGTTCTAACACAGGTTGTATAGTTCTAATAAAGGTTCTAACACAGGTACTATCACAATTTCTCAAACAGGATCTATAGTACTACACAGGTTCTATAGTTCTATAACAGGTTCTGACACAGGTTCGATAGTTCTAACAAAGGTTCTGACACAGGTTCTTTAGTTCTAACACAGGTTCTATAGTGGTTACAAAGATTCTAACGCAGGTTGTAACACAGGTTCCATAGTTCTAATACAGGTTCTAACACAGGTTCTATAGTTCTAACACAGGTTCTAATATTGTAACACAGATTCTATAGTGCTAACACAGGTTCTAACACAGTGCTATAGTTCTTACACAAGTTCTAACACAGATTCTATAGTTCTAACACTGGTTCTATGGACTAAAACAGGTTCTAACAGAGGTTCCATAGTTCTGAAACAGGTTCTAACACAGGTTCTATAGTTCAAACACAGGTTCTAACACAGGTTCTATAGTTCCAAAACAGGATCTAATACCGATGCTAAAACAGGTTCTGTAGTTCTAAAGCGGGTTCTAACACAGGTTCTGTAGTTCTAACACAGGTTGTATAGTTCTAAAAAAGGTTCTAACACAGGTACTATCACAGTTTCTAAAACAATATCTATAGTTCTAACACGGGTTCTATAGTTCTAAAACAGGATCTGACACAGGTTCTATAGTTATAACACAGGTTCTAACACAGGTTCTATAGTTCTAAAACAAGCTGTAACACAGGTTCTATAGTTCTAACACAGGTTGTATAGTTCTAAAAAAGGTTCTAACATACGTAATATAACAGCTTCTAAAACAGGATCTATAGTTCTTACACAGGTTCTATAGTTCTAAAACAGGTTCTGACACAGGTTCCATAGTTCTAACACAGGTTCTAACACAGTGCTATAGTTCTAACACAGGTTCTACAGTTCTAACACAGGTTCTAACACAGGTTTTATAGTTCTAACACAGGTTCTAACACAGATTCTATAGTTCTAACACTGGTTTTATAGACTAGAACAGATTCTAACAGATGTTTTATAGTTCTAAAACAGGTTCCATCACAGGTCCTATTGTTCAAACACAGATTCTAACACAGGTTCTATAGTTCTAAAACAGGTTCTAACACAGGTTCTATAGTTCTTCCAAAGGTTCTAACACCGGTTCTATATTTCCAAAACAGGTTCTAACACAGGTTGTTTAGTTCAAACACAGGATCTAACACAGATTCTATAGTTCTAACACAGGTTCTAACACAGGTTCTATAGTTCTAACACATTTTCAAACACAGATTCTATAGTTCTATCACTGGTTCTATGAACTAAAACAGGTTCTAACACAGTTTCCATAGTTCTGAAACAGACCTAACACAGGTTCTATAGTTCAAACACAGGTTCTAACACAGGTACTATAGTTCCAAATCAGGATCTAACACAGGTGCTAAAAGAGGTTCTATAGTTCTAAAACAGTTTCTAACACAGGTTCTATAGTTCTAACACAGGTTGTATAGTTCTAAAAAAGGTTCTGACACAGGAATTAACACAGTTTCTGAAACAGGATCTTTAGTTCTAACACAGGTTCTATAGTTCTAACACAGGTTCTAAAACAGGTTCTATCGTTCTAACACAGGTTCTATTGTTGTAACACAGGTTCTAACACAGGTTCTAACACAGGTTCTGTAGTTGTAACACAGGTTCTAACAGAGGTTCTGTAGTTCTAACACAGGTTCTATATTTCCAAAACAGGTTCTAACACAGGTTGTTTAGTTCAAACACAGGTTCTAACACAGATTCTTTAGTTCTAACACAGGTTCTATCAAAGGTTCTAAAATTCTAAAACAGGTTCTAACATAGGTTATATAGTTCTAATACAGCTTCTGTAGTTCCAACAAAGGTTATAACACAGGTTCTAAAGTTCTAAAACAGGTTCTAAAACAGGTTCTAAAACAGTTCTAAAGTTCAAACACAGGTTCCAACACAGATTCTATAGTTCTAACACAGGATCCAACACAGGTTCTAAATTTCTGAATCAGGTTCTAACACAGGTTCTATAGTTCTAACACAGGTTCTATAGTTCGAACAAAGGTTCTCACACAGGTTCTAACACAGGTTCTATCGTTCTAACACAGGTTGTATAGTTCTAAAAAAGGTTCTAACACAGGTACTATCACAATTTCTCAAACAGGATCTATAGTACTACACAGGTTCTATAGTTCTAAAACAGGTTCTGACACAGGTTCGATAGTTCTAACAAAGGTTCTGACACAGGTTCTTTAGTTCTAACACAGGTTCTATAGTGGTTACAAAGATTCTAACGCAGGTTGTAACACAGGTTCCATAGTTCTAATACAGGTTCTAACACAGGTTCTATAGTTCTAACACAGGTTCTATTATTGTAACACAGATTCTATAGTGCTAACACAGGTTCTAACACAGTGCTATAGTTCTTACACAAGTTCTAACACCGATTCTATAGTTCTAACACTGGTTCTATGGACTAAAATAGGTTCTAACAGAGGTTCCATAGTTCTGAAACAGGTTCTAACACAGGTTCTATAGTTCAAACACAGGTTCTAACACAGGTTCTAACACAGGTTCTGTAGTTGTAACACAGGTTCTAACAGAGGTTCTGTAGTTCTAACACAGGTTCTATCACAGGTTCTATTGTTCTAACACAGGTTGTAACACAGATTCTATAGTTCTAACACAGGTTCCATAGTTCTAACACAGTTTCCAACACACATTCTAAATTACTAAAACAGGTTCTAACACAGGTTATAGTTCTAACCCAGGATCTAGCACAGCTTCTATTTACCTAACACAGGTTCTAACACAGTGCTATAGTTCTAACACAGGTTCTAACACAGATTCTATAGTTCTAACACTGGTTCTATAGTCTAAAACAGGTTATAACACAGGATCCATAGTTCTGAAACAGGTTATAACACAGGTTCCAACACACGTTCTAAATTTCTGAAACAGGTACTAAAACAGGTTCTATAGTTCTCACACAGGTTGTATAGTTCTAAAAAAGGTTCTAACACAGGTACTATCACAGTTTCTAAAACAGGATCTATAGTTCTACACAGGTTCTATAGTTCTAAAACAGGTTCTGACACAGGTTCTATAGTTCAAACACAGGTTCTAACACAGATTCTATAGTTCTAACACAGGTTCTATCAAAGGTTCTAAAATTCTAAAACAGGTTCTAACATAGGTTATATAGTTCTAACAAAAGTTCTGACACAGGTTCTTTAGTTCTAACACAGGTTCTATAGTGGTTACAAAGATTCTAACGCAGGTTGTAACACAGGTTCCATAGTTCTAATACAGGTTCTAACACAGGTTCTATAGTTCTAACACAGGTTCTATTATTGTAACACAGATTCTATAGTGCTAACACAGGTTCTAACACAGTGCTATAGTTCTTACACAAGTTCTAACACAGATTCTATAGTTCTAACACTGGTTCTATGGACTAAAACAGGTTCTAACAGAGGTTCCATAGTTCTGAAACAGGTTCTAACACAGGTTCTATAGTTCCAAAACAGGATCTAATACCGATGCTAAAACAGGTTCTGTAGTTCTAAAGCAGGTTCTAACACAGGTTCTGTAGTTCTAACACAGGTTGTATAGTTCTAAAAAAGGTTCTAACACAGGTACTATCACAGTTTCTAAAACAGGATCTATAGTTCTAACACGGGTTCTATAGTTCTAAAACAGGTTCTGACACAGGTTCTATAGTTATAACACAGGTTCTAACACAGTGCTATAGTTCTAACACAGGTTGTACAGTTCTAACAAAGGTTCTAACACAGGTTTTATAGTTCTAACACAGGTTCTAACACAGATTCTATAGTTCTAACACTGGTTTTATAGACTAGAACAGATTCTAACAGATGTTCTATAGTTCTAAAACAGGTTCCATCACAGGTCCTATTGTTCAAACACAGATTCTAACACAGGTTCTATAGTTCTAAAACAGGTTCTAACACAGGTTCTATAGTTCTTCCAAAGGTTCTAACACCGGTTCTATATTTCCAAAACAGGTTCTAACACAGGTTGTTTAGTTCAAACACAGGTTCTAACACAGATTCTATAGTTCTAACACAGGTTCTAACACAGGTTCTATAGTTCTAACACATTTTCAAACACAGATTCTATAGTTCTATCACTGGTTCTCTTGACTAAAACAGGTTCTAACACAGTTTCCATAGTCCTGAATCAGACCTAACACAGGTTCTATAGTTCAAACACAGGTTCTAACACAGGTTCTATAGTTCCAAAACAGGATCTAACACAGGTGCTAAAACAGGTTCTATAGTTCTAAAACAGGGTCTAACACAGGTTCTATAGTTCTAAAACAGGTTGTATAGTTTTGAAAAAGGTTCTGACACAGGAATTAACACAGTTTCTGAAACAGGATCTTTAGTTCTAACACAGGTTCTATAGTTCTAACACAGGTTCTAACACAGGTTCTATAGTTCTAACACAGGTTCTATTGTTGTAACACAGGTTCTAACACAGGTTCTAACACAGGTTCTGTAGTTGTAACACAGGTTCTAACAGAGGTTCTGTAGTTCTAACACAGGTTCTATATTTCCAAAACAGGTTCTAACACAGGTTGTTTAGTTCAAACACAGGTTCTAACACAGATTCTTTAGTTCTAACACAGGTTCTATCAAAGGTTCTAAAATTCTAAAACAGGTTCTAACATAGGTTATATAGTTCTAATACAGCTTCTGTAGTTCCAACAAAGGTTATAACACAGGTTCTAAAGTTCTAAAACAGGTTCTAAAACAGGTTCTAAAACAGTTCTAAAGTTCAAACACAGGTTCCAACACAGATTCTATAGTTCTAACACAGGATCCAACACAGGTTCTAAATTTCTGAATCAGGTTCTAACACAGGTTCTATAGTTCTAACACAGGTTCTATAGTTCGAACAAAGGTTCTCACACAGGTTCTAACACAGGTTCTATCGTTCTAACACAGGTTGTATAGTTCTAAAAAAGGTTCCAACACAGGTACTATCACAATTTCTCAAACAGGATCTATAGTACTACACAGGTTCTATAGTTCTAAAACAGGTTCTGACACAGGTTCGATAGTTCTAACAAAGGTTCTGACACAGGTTCTTTAGTTCTAACACAGGTTCTATAGTGGTTACAAAGATTCTAACGCAGGTTGTAACACAGGTTCCATAGTTCTAATACAGGTTCTAACACAGGTTCTATAGTTCTAACACAGGTTCTATTATTGTAACACAGATTCTATAGTGCTAACACAGGTTCTAACACAGTGCTATAGTTCTTACACAAGTTCTAACACCGATTCTATAGTTCTAACACTGGTTCTATGGACTAAAATAGGTTCTAACAGAGGTTCCATAGTTCTGAAACAGGTTCTAACACAGGTTCTATAGTTCAAACACAGGTTCTAACACAGGTTCTAACACAGGTTCTGTAGTTGTAACACAGGTTCTAACAGAGGTTCTGTAGTTCTAACAAAGGTTCTATCACAGGTTCTATTGTTCTAACACAGGTTGTAACACAGATTCTATAGTTCTAACACAGGTTCCATAGTTCTAACACAGTTTCCAACACACATTCTAAATTACTAAAACAGGTTCTAACACAGGTTATAGTTCTAACCCAGGATCTAGCACAGCTTCTATTTACCTAACACAGGTTCTAACACAGTGCTATAGTTCTAACACAGGTTCTAACACAGATTCTATAGTTCTAACACTGGTTCTATAGTCTAAAACAGGTTATAACACAGGATCCATAGTTCTGAAACAGGTTATAACACAGGTTCCAACACACGTTCTAAATTTCTGAAACAGGTACTAAAACAGGTTCTATAGTTCTCACACAGGTTGTATAGTTCTAAAAAAGGTTCTAACACAGGTACTATCACAGTTTCTAAAACAGGATCTATAGTTCTAACACAGGTTCTATCGTTCTAACAAAGGTTCTAACACAGGTTCTATAGTTCAAACACAGGTTCTAACACAGATTCTATAGTTCTAACACAGGTTCTATCAAAGGTTCTAAAATTCTAAAACAGGTTCTAACATAGGTTATATAGTTCTAACAAAAGTTCTGACACAGGTTCTTTAGTTCTAACACAGGTTCTATAGTGGTTACAAAGATTCTAACGCAGGTTGTAACACAGGTTCCATAGTTCTAATACAGGTTCTAACACAGGTTCTATAGTTCTAACACAGGTTCTATTATTGTAACACAGATTCTATAGTGCTAACACAGGTTCTAACACAGTGCTATAGTTCTTACACAAGTTCTAACACAGATTCTATAGTTCTAACACTGGTTCTATGGACTAAAACAGGTTCTAACAGAGGTTCCATAGTTCTGAAACAGGTTCTAACACAGGTTCTATAGTTCAAACACAGGTTCTAACACAGGTTCTATAGTTCCAAAACAGGATCTAATACCGATGCTAAAACAGGTTCTGTAGTTCTAAAGCAGGTTCTAACACAGGTTCTGTAGTTCTAACACAGGTTGTATAGTTCTAAAAAAGGTTCTAACACAGGTAATATCACAGTTTCTAAAACAGGATCTATAGTTCTAACACGGGTTCTATAGTTCTAAAACAGGATCTGACACAGGTTCTATAGTTATAACACAGGTTCTAACACAGTGCTATAGTTCTAACACAGGTTGTACAGTTCTAACACACGTTCTAACACAGGTTTTATAGTTCTAACACAGGTTCTAACACAGATTCTATAGTTCTAACACTGGTTTTATAGACTAGAACAGATTCTAACAGATGTTCTATAGTTCTAAAACAGGTTCCATCACAGGTCCTATTGTTCAAACACAGATTCTAACACAGGTTCTATAGTTCTAAAACAGGTTCTAACACAGGTTCTATAGTTCTTCCAAAGGTTCTAACACCGGTTCTATATTTCCAAAACAGGTTCTAACACAGGTTGTTTAGTTCAAACACAGGATTTAACACAGATTCTATAGTTCTAACACAGGTTCTAACACAGGTTCTATAGTTCTAACACATTTTCAAACACAGATTCTATAGTTCTATCACTGGTTCTATGAACTAAAACAGGTTCTAACACAGTTTCCATAGTTCTGAAACAGACCTAACACAGGTTCTATAGTTCAAACACAGGTTCTAACACAGGTTCTATAGTTCCAAATCAGGATCTAACACACGTGCTAAAAGAGGTTCTATAGTTCTAAAACAGTTTCTAACACAGGTTCTATAGTTCTAACACAGGTTGTATAGTTCTAAAAAAGGTTCTGACACAGGAATTAACACAGTTTCTGAAACAGGATCTTTAGTTCTAACACAGGTTCTAACACAGGTTTTATAGTTCTAACACAGGTTCTAAAACAGGTTCTATAGTTCTAACACAGGTTCTATTGTTGTAACACAGGTTCTAACACAGGTTCTAACACAGGTTCTGCAGTTGTAACACAGGTTCTAACAGAGGTTCTGTAGTTCTAACACAGGTTCTATATTTCCAAAACAGGTTCTAACACAGGTTGTTTAGTTCAAACACAGGTTCTAACACAGATTCTTTAGTTCTAACACAGGTTCTATCAAAGGTTCTAAAATTCTAAAACAGGTTCTAACATAGGTTATATAGTTCTAATACAGCTTCTGTAGTTCCAACAAAGGTTATAACACAGGTTCTAAAGTTCTAAAACAGGTTCTAAAACAGGTTCTAAAACAGTTCTAAAGTTCAAACACATGTTCCAAAACAGATTCTATAGTTCTAACACAGGATCCAACACAGGTTCTAAATTTCTGAATCAGGTTCTAACACAGGTTCTATAGTTCTAACACAGGTTCTATAGTTCGAACAAAGGTTCTCACACAGGTTCTAACACAGGTTCTATCGTTCTAACACAGGTTGTATAGTTCTAAAAAAGGTTCTAACACAGCTACTATCACAATTTCTCAAACAGGATCTATAGTACTACACAGGTTCTATAGTTCTATAACAGGTTCTGACACAGGTTCGATAGTTCTAACAAAGGTTCTGACACAGGTTCTTTAGTTCTAACACAGGTTCTATAGTGGTTACAAAGATTCTAACGCAGGTTGTAACACAGGTTCCATAGTTCTAATACAGGTTCTAACACAGGTTCTATAGTTCTAACACAGGTTCTAATATTGTAACACAGATTCTATAGTGCTAACACAGGTTCTAACACAGTGCTATAGTTCTTACACAAGTTCTAACACAGATTCTATAGTTCTAACACTGGTTCTATGGACTAAAACAGGTTCTAACAGAGGTTCCATAGTTCTGAAACAGGTTCTAACACAGGTTCTATAGTTCAAACACAGGTTCCATCACAGGTTCTATAGTTCCAAAACAGGATCTAATACCGATGCTAAAACAGGTTCTGTAGTTCTAAAGCGGGTTCTAACACAGGTTCTGTAGTTCTAACACAGGTTGTATAGTTCTAAAAAAGGTTCTAACACAGGTACTATCACAGGTTCTAAAACAATATCTATAGTTCTAACACGGGTTCTATAGTTCTAAAACAGGATCTGACACAGGTTCTATAGTTATAACACAGGTTCTAACACAGGTTCTATAGTTCTAAAACAAGCTGTAACACAGGTTCTATAGTTCTAACACAGGTTGTATAGTTCTAAAAAAGGTTCTAACATACGTATTATAACAGCTTCTAAAACAGGATCTATAGTTCTTACACAGGTTCTATAGTTCTAAAACAGGTTCTGACACAGGTTCCATAGTTCTAACACAGGTTCTAACACATTGCTATAGTTCTAACACAGGTTCTACAGTTCTAACACAGGTTCTAACACAGGTTTTATAGTTCTAACACAGGTTCTAACACAGATTCTATAGTTCTAACACTGGTTTTATAGACTAGAACAGATTCTAACAGATGTTTTATAGTTCTAAAACAGGTTCCATCACAGGTCCTATTGTTCAAACACAGATTCTAACACAGGTTCTATAGTTCTAAAACAGGTTCTAACACAGGTTCTATAGTTCTTCCAAAGGTTCTAACACCGGTTCTATATTTCCAAAACAGGTTCTAACACAGGTTGTTTAGTTCAAACACAGGATCTAACACAGATTCTATAGTTCTAACACAGGTTCTAACACAGGTTCTATAGTTCTAACACATTTTCAAACACAGATTCTATAGTTCTATCACTGGTTCTATGAACTAAAACAGGTTCTAACACAGTTTCCATAGAAAAGAAACAGACCTAACACAGGTTCTATAGTTCAAACACAGGTTCTAACACACGTTCTATAGTTCCAAATCAGGATCTAACACAGGTGCTAAAAGAGGTTCTATAGTTCTAAAACAGTTTCTAACACAGGTTCTATAGTTCTAACACAGGTTGTATAGTTCTAAAAAAGGTTCTGACACAGGAATTAACACAGTTTCTGAAACAGGATCTTTAGTTCTAACACAGGTTCTATAGTTCTAACACAGGTTCTAAAACAGGTTCTATCGTTCTAACACAGGTTCTATTGTTGTAACACAGGTTCTAACACAGGTTCTAACACAGGTTCTGTAGTTGTAACACAGGTTCTAACAGAGGTTCTGTAGTTCTAACACAGGTTCTATATTTCCAAAACAGGTTCTAACACAGGTTGTTTAGTTCAAACACAGGTTCTAACACAGATTCTTTAGTTCTAACACAGGTTCTATCAAAGGTTCTAAAATTCTAAAACAGGTTCTAACATAGGTTATATAGTTCTAATACAGCTTCTGTAGTTCCAACAAAGGTTATAACACAGGTTCTAAAGTTCTAAAACAGGTTCTAAAACAGGTTCTAAAACAGTTCTAAAGTTCAAACACATGTTCCAACACAGATTCTATAGTTCTAACACAGGATCCAACACAGGTTCTAAATTTCTGAATCAGGTTCTAACACAGGTTCTATAGTTCTAACACAGGTTCTATAGTTCGAACAAAGGTTCTCACACAGGTTCTAACACAGGTTCTATCGTTCTAACACAGGTTGTATAGTTCTAAAAAAGGTTCTAACACAGGTACTATCACAATTTCTCAAACAGGATCTATAGTACTACACAGGTTCTATAGTTCTAAAACAGGTTCTGACACAGGTTCGATAGTTCTAACAAAGGTTCTGACACAGGTTCTTTAGTTCTAACACAGGTTCTATAGTGGTTACAAAGATTCTAATGCAGGTTGTAACACAGGTTCCATAGTTCTAATACAGGTTCTAACACAGGTTCTATAGTTCTAACACAGGTTCTATTATTGTAACACAGATTCTATAGTGCTAACACAGGTTCTAACACAGTGCTATAGTTCTTACACAAGTTCTAACACAGATTCTATAGTTCTAACACTGGTTCTATGGACTAAAACAGGTTCTAACAGAGGTTCCATAGTTCTGAAACAGGTTCTAACACAGGTTCTATAGTTCAAACACAGGTTCTAACACAGGTTCTAACACAGGTTCTGTAGCTGTAACACAGGTTCTAACAGAGGTTCTGTAGTTCTAACACAGGTTCTATCACAGGTTCTATTGTTCTAACACAGGTTGTAACACAGATTCTATAGTTCTAACACAGGTTCCATAGTTCTAACACAGTTTCCAACACACATTCTAAATTACTAAAACAGGTTCTAACACAGGATATAGTTCTAACGCAGGATCTACCACAGCTTCTATTTACCTAACACAGGTTCTAACACAGTGCTATAGTTCTAACACAGGTTCTAACACAGGTTTTATAGTTCTAACACAGGTTCTAAAACAGGTTCTATAGTTCTAACACAGGTTCTATTGTTGTAACACAGGTTCTAACACAGGTTCTAACACAGGTTCTGCCGTTGTAACACAGGTTCTAACAGAGGTTCTGTAGTTCTAACACAGGTTCTATATTTCCAAAACAGGTTCTAACACAGGTTGTTTAGTTCAAACACAGGTTCTAACACAGATTCTTTAGTTCTAACACAGGTTCTATCAAAGGTTCTAAAATTCTAAAACAGGTTCTAACATAGGTTATATAGTTCTAATACAGCTTCTGTAGTTCCAACAAAGGTTATAACACAGGTTCTAAAGTTCTAAAACAGGTTCTAACACAGGCTCTATAGTTCTAACACAGGTTGTATAGTTCTAAAAAAGGTTCTGACACAGGAATTAACACAGTTTCTGAAACAGGATCTTTAGTTCTAACACAGGTTCTAACACAGGTTTTATAGTTCTAACACAGGTTCTAAAACAGGTTCTATAGTTCTAACACAGGTTCTATTGTTGTAACACAGGTTCTAACACAGGTTCTAACACAGGTTCTGCAGTTGTAACACAGGTTCTAACAGAGGTTCTGTAGTTCTAACACAGGTTCTATATTTCCAAAACAGGTTCTAACACAGGTTGTTTAGTTCAAACACAGGTTCTAACACAGATTCTTTAGTTCTAACACAGGTTCTATCAAAGGTTCTAAAATTCTAAAACAGGTTCTAACATAGGTTATATAGTTCTAATACAGCTTCTGTAGTTCCAACAAAGGTTATAACACAGGTTCTAAAGTTCTAAAACAGGTTCTAAAACAGGTTCTAACACAGGTTCTAAAGTTCTAAAACAGGTTCTAACACAGGTTCTATAGTTCTAACACAGGATCCAACACAGGTTCTAAATTTCTGAATCAGGTTTTAACACAGGGCCTATAGTTCTAACACAGGTTCTGTAATTCTAACAAAGGTTCTAACACAGGTTCTAACACAGGTTCTATCGTTCTAACACAGGTTGTATAGTTCTAAAAAAGGTTCTAACACAGGTACTATCACAATTTCTCAAACAGGATCTATAGTACTACACAGGTTCTATAGTTCTATAACAGGTTCTGACACAGGTTCGATAGTTCTAACAAAGGTTCTGACACAGGTTCTTTAGTTCTAACACAGGTTCTATAGTGGTTACAAAGATTCTAACGCAGGTTGTAACACAGGTTCCATAGTTCTAAAACAGGTTCTAACACAGGTTCTATAGTTCTAACACAGGTTCTAATATTGTAACACAGATTCTATAGTGCTAACACAGGTTCTAACACAGTGCTATAGTTCTTACACAAGTTCTAACACAGATTCTATAGTTCTAACACTGGTTCTATGGACTAAAACAGGTTCTAACAGAGGTTCCATAGTTCTGAAACAGGTTCTAACACAGGTTCTATAGTTCAAACACAGGTTCTAACACAGGTTCTATAGTTCCAAAACAGGATCTAATACCGATGCTAAAACAGGTTCTGTAGTTCTAAAGCGGGTTCTAACACAGGTTCTGTAGTTCTAACACAGGTTGTATAGTTCTAAAAAAGGTTCTAACACAGGTACTATCACAGTTTCTAAAACAATATCTATAGTTCTAACACGGGTTCTATAGTTCTAAAACAGGATCTGACACAGGTTCTATAGTTATAACACAGGTTCTAACACAGGTTCTATAGTTCTAAAACAAGCTGTAACACAGGTTCTATAGTTCTAACACAGGTTGTATAGTTCTAAAAAAGGTTCTAACATACGTATTATAACAGCTTCTAAAACAGGATCTATAGTTCTTACACAGGTTCTATAGTTCTAAAACAGGTTCTGACACAGGTTCCATAGTTCTAACACAGGTTCTAACACATTGCTATAGTTCTAACACAGGTTCTACAGTTCTAACACAGGTTCTAACACAGGTTTTATAGTTCTAACACAGGTTCTAACACAGATTCTATAGTTCTAACACTGGTTTTATAGACTAGAACAGATTCTAACAGATGTTTTATAGTTCTAAAACAGGTTCCATCACAGGTCCTATTGTTCAAACACAGATTCTAACACAGGTTCTATAGTTCTAAAACAGGTTCTAACACAGGTTCTATAGTTCTTCCAAAGGTTCTAACACCGGTTCTATATTTCCAAAACAGGTTCTAACACAGGTTGTTTAGTTCAAACACAGGATCTAACACAGATTCTATAGTTCTAACACAGGTTCTAACACAGGTTCTATAGTTCTAACACATTTTCAAACACAGATTCTATAGTTCTATCACTGGTTCTATGAACTAAAACAGGTTCTAACACAGTTTCCATAGAAAAGAAACAGACCTAACACAGGTTCTATAGTTCAAACACAGGTTCTAACACAGGTTCTATAGTTCCAAATCAGGATCTAACACAGGTGCTAAAAGAGGTTCTATAGTTCTAAAACAGTTTCTAACACAGGTTCTATAGTTCTAACACAGGTTGTATAGTTCTAAAAAAGGTTCTGACACAGGAATTAACACAGTTTCTGAAACAGGATCTTTAGTTCTAACACAGGTTCTATAGTTCTAACACAGGTTCTAAAACAGGTTCTATCGTTCTAACACAGGTTCTATTGTTGTAACACAGGTTCTAACACAGGTTCTAACACAGGTTCTGTAGTTGTAACACAGGTTCTAACAGAGGTTCTGTAGTTCTAACACAGGTTCTATATTTCCAAAACAGGTTCTAACACAGGTTGTTTAGTTCAAACACAGGTTCTAACACAGATTCTTTAGTTCTAACACAGGTTCTATCAAAGGTTCTAAAATTCTAAAACAGGTTCTAACATAGGTTATATAGTTCTAATACAGCTTCTGTAGTTCCAACAAAGGTTATAACACAGGTTCTAAAGTTCTAAAACAGGTTCTAAAACAGGTTCTAAAACAGTTCTAAAGTTCAAACACATGTTCCAACACAGATTCTATAGTTCTAACACAGGATCCAACACAGGTTCTAAATTTCTGAATCAGGTTCTAACACAGGTTCTATAGTTCTAACACAGGTTCTATAGTTCGAACAAAGGTTCTCACACAGGTTCTAACACAGGTTCTATCGTTCTAACACAGGTTGTATAGTTCTAAAAAAGGTTCTAACACAGGTACTATCACAATTTCTCAAACAGGATCTATAGTACTACACAGGTTCTATAGTTCTAAAACAGGTTCTGACACAGGTTCGATAGTTCTAACAAAGGTTCTGACACAGGTTCTTTAGTTCTAACACAGGTTCTATAGTGGTTACAAAGATTCTAACGCAGGTTGTAACACAGGTTCCATAGTTCTAATACAGGTTCTAACACAGGTTCTATAGTTCTAACACAGGTTCTATTATTGTAACACAGATTCTATAGTGCTAACACAGGTTCTAACACAGTGCTATAGTTCTTACACAAGTTCTAACACAGATTCTATAGTTCTAACATTGGTTCTATGGACTAAAACAGGTTCTAACAGAGGTTCCATAGTTCTGAAACAGGTTCTAACACAGGTTCTATAGTTCAAACACAGGTTCTAACACCGGTTCTAACACAGGTTCTGTAGTTGTAACACAGGTTCTAACAGAGGTTCTGTAGTTCTAACACAGGTTCTATCACAGGTTCTATTGTTCTAACACAGGTTGTAACACAGATTCTATAGTTCTAACACAGGTTCCATAGTTCTAACACAGTTTCCAACACACATTCTAAATTACTAAAACAGGTTCTAACACAGGTTATAGTTCTAACCCAGGATCTAGCACAGCTTCTATTTACCTAACACAGGTTCTAACACAGGTTCTATAGTTCCAAAACAGGATCTAACACCGGTGCTAAAACAGGTTCTATAGTTCTAAAACAGTTTCTAACACAGGTTCTATAGTTCTAACACAGGTTGTATAGTTCTAATAAAGGTTCTAACACAGGTACTATCACAGTTTCTAAAACAGGATCTATAGTTCTACACAGGTTCTATAGTTCTAAAACAGTTTCTAACAGAGGTTCCATAGTTCTGAAACAGGTTCTAACACAGGTTCTATAGTTCAAACACAGGTTCTAACACAGGTTCTATAGTTCCAAATCAGGATCTAACACAGGTTCTAAAAGAGGTTCTATAGTTCTAAAACAGTTTCTAACACAGGTTCTATAGTTCTAACACAGGTTGTATAGTTCTAAAAAAGGTTCTGACACAGGAATTAACACAGTTTCTGAAACAGGATCTTTAGTTCTAACACAGGTTCTAACACAGGTTTTATAGTTCTAACACAGGTTCTAAAACAGGTTCTATAGTTCTAACACAGGTTCTATTGTTGTAACACAGGTTCTAACACAGGTTCTAACACAGGTTCTGCAGTTGTAACACAGGTTCTAACAGAGGTTCTGTAGTTCTAACACAGGTTCTATATTTCCAAAACAGGTTCTAACACAGGTTGTTTAGTTCAAACACAGGTTCTAACACAGATTCTTTAGTTCTAACACAGGTTCTATCAAAGGTTCTAAAATTCTAAAACAGGTTCTAACATAGGTTATATAGTTCTAATACAGCTTCTGTAGTTCCAACAAAGGTTATAACACAGGTTCTAAAGTTCTAAAACAGGTTCTAAAACAGGTTCTAAAACAGTTCTAAAGTTCAAACACATGTTCCAACACAGATTCTATAGTTCTAACACAGGATCCAACACAGGTTCTAAATTTCTGAATCAGGTTCTAACACAGGTTCTATAGTTCTAACACAGGTTCTATAGTTCGAACAAAGGTTCTCACACAGGTTCTAACACAGGTTCTATCGTTCTAACACAGGTTGTATAGTTCTAAAAAAGGTTCTAACACAGGTACTATCACAATTTCTCAAACAGGATCTATAGTACTACACAGGTTCTATAGTTCTAAAACCGGTTCTGACACAGGTTCGATAGTTCTAACAAAGGTTCTGACACAGGTTCTTTAGTTCTAACACAGGTTCTATAGTGGTTACAAAGATTCTAACGCAGGTTGTAACACAGGTTCCATAGTTCTAATACAGGTTCTAACACAGGTTCTATAGTTCTAACACAGGTTCTATTATTGTAACACAGATTCTATAGTGCTAACACAGGTTCTAACACAGTGCTATAGTTCTTACACAAGTTCTAACACAGATTCTATAGTTCTAACACTGGTTCTATGGACTAAAACAGGTTCTAACAGAGGTTCCATAGTTCTGAAACAGGTTCTAACACAGGTTCTATAGTTCAAACACAGGTTCTAACACCGGTTCTAACACAGGTTCTGTAGTTGTAACACAGGTTCTAACAGAGGTTCTGTAGTTCTAACACAGGTTCTATCACAGGTTCTATTGTTCTAACACAGGTTGTAACACAGATTCTATAGTTCTAACACAGGTTCCATAGTTCTAACACAGTTTCCAACACACATTCTAAATTACTAAAACAGGTTCTAACACAGGTTATAGTTCTAACCCAGGATCTAGCACAGCTTCTATTTACCTAACACAGGTTCTAACACAGTGCTATAGTTCTAACACAGGTTCTAACACAGATTCTATAGTTCTAACACTGGTTCTATAGTCTAAAACAGGTTATAACACACGATCCATAGTTCTGAAACAGGTTATAACACAGGTTCCAACACACGTTCTAAATTTCTGAAACAGGTACTAAAACAGGTTCTATAGTTCTCACACAGGTTGTATAGTTCTAAAAAAGGTTCTAACACAGGTACTATCACAGTTTCTAAAACAGGATCTATAGTTCTACACAGGTTCTATCGTTCTAAAACAGGTTCTGACACAGGTTCTATAGTTCTAACAAAGGTTCTGACACAGGTTCTAAAGTTCTCACACAGGTTCTATAGTGGTTACAAATATTCTAACACAGGTTGTAACACAGATTCCATAGTTCTAATACAGGTTCTAACACAGGTTCTATAGTTCTAATACAGGTTCTATTGTTGTAACACAGCTTCTATAGTGCTAACACAGGTTCCAACACAGTGCCATAGTTCTAACACAAGTTTGAACACAGATTCTATAGTTCTAACACTGGTTCTATGGACTAAAACAGGTTCTAACAGAGGTTCCATAGTTCTGAAACAGGTTCTAACACAGGTTCTATAGTTCAAACACAGGTTCTAACACAGGTTCTAACACAGGTTCTGTAGTTGTAACACAGGTTCTAACAGAGGTTCTGTAGTTCTAACACAGGTTCTATATTTCCAAAACAGGTTCTAACACAGGTTGTTTAGTTCAAACACAGGTTCTAACACAGATTCTTTAGTTCTAACACAGGTTCTATCAAAGGTTCTAAAATTCTAAAACAGGTTCTAACATAGGTTATATAGTTCTAATACAGCTTCTGTAGTTCCAACAAAGGTTATAACACAGGTTCTAAAGTTCTAAAACAGGTTCTAAAACAGGTTCTAAAACAGTTCTAAAGTTCAAACACATGTTCCAACACAGATTCTATAGTTCTAACACAGGATCCAACACAGGTTCTAAATTTCTGAATCAGGTTCTAACACAGGTTCTATAGTTCTAACACAGGTTCTATAGTTCGAACAAAGGTTCTAACACAGGTTCTGTACTTCTAACACAGGTTCTATAGTTCTAACACAGGTTGTATAGTTCTAAAAAGGTTCTAACACAGGTACTATCACAATTTCTCAAACAGGATCTATAGTACTACACAGGTTCTATAGTTCTAAAACAGGTTCTGACACAGGTTCGATAGTTCTAACAAAGGTTCTGACACAGGTTCTTTAGTTCTAACACAGGTTCTATAGTGGTTACAAAGATTCTAACGCAGGTTGTAACACAGGTTCCATAGTTCTAATACAGGTTCTAACACAGGTTCTATAGTTCTAACACAGGTTCTATTATTGTAACACAGATTCTATAGTGCTAACACAGGTTCTAACACAGTGCTATAGTTCTTACACAAGTTCTAACACAGATTCTATAGTTCTAACATTGGTTCTATGGACTAAAACAGGTTCTAACAGAGGTTCCATAGTTCTGAAACAGGTTCTAACACAGGTTCTATAGTTCAAACACAGGTTCTAACACCGGTTCTAACACAGGTTCTGTAGTTGTAACACAGGTTCTAACAGAGGTTCTGTAGTTCTAACACAGGTTCTATCACAGGTTCTATTGTTCTAACACAGGTTGTAACACAGATTCTATAGTTCTAACACAGGTTCCATAGTTCTAACACAGTTTCCAACACACATTCTAAATTACTAAAACAGGTTCTAACACAGGTTATAGTTCTAACCCAGGATCTAGCACAGCTTCTATTTACCTAACACAGGTTCTAACACAGGTTCTATAGTTCCAAAACAGGATCTAACACCGGTGCTAAAACAGGTTCTATAGTTCTAAAACAGTTTCTAACACAGGTTCTATAGTTTCTAACACAGGTTGTATAGTTCTAATAAAGGTTCTAACACAGGTACTATCACAGTTTCTAAAACAGGATCTATAGTTCTACACAGGTTCTATAGTTCTAAAACAGTTTCTAACAGAGGTTCCATAGTTCTGAAACAGGTTCTAACACAGGTTCTATAGTTCAAACACAGGTTCTAACACAGGTTCTATAGTTCCAAATCAGGATCTAACACAGGTTCTAAAAGAGGTTCTATAGTTCTAAAACAGTTTCTAACACAGGTTCTATAGTTCTAACACAGGTTGTATAGTTCTAAAAAAGGTTCTGACACAGGAATTAACACAGTTTCTGAAACAGGATCTTTAGTTCTAACACAGGTTCTAACACAGGTTTTATAGTTCTAACACAGGTTCTAAAACAGGTTCTATAGTTCTAACACAGGTTCTATTGTTGTAACACAGGTTCTAACACAGGTTCTAACACAGGTTCTGCAGTTGTAACACAGGTTCTAACAGAGGTTCTGTAGTTCTAACACAGGTTCTATATTTCCAAAACAGGTTCTAACACAGGTTGTTTAGTTCAAACACAGGTTCTAACACAGATTCTTTAGTTCTAACACAGGTTCTATCAAAGGTTCTAAAATTCTAAAACAGGTTCTAACATAGGTTATATAGTTCTAATACAGCTTCTGTAGTTCCAACAAAGGTTATAACACAGGTTCTAAAGTTCTAAAACAGGTTCTAAAACAGGTTCTAAAACAGTTCTAAAGTTCAAACACATGTTCCAACACAGATTCTATAGTTCTAACACAGGATCCAACACAGGTTCTAAATTTCTGAATCAGGTTCTAACACAGGTTCTATAGTTCTAACACAGGTTCTATAGTTCGAACAAAGGTTCTCACACAGGTTCTAACACAGGTTCTATCGTTCTAACACAGGTTGTATAGTTCTAAAAAAGGTTCTAACACAGGTACTATCACAATTTCTCAAACAGGATCTATAGTACTACACAGGTTCTATAGTTCTAAAACCGGTTCTGACACAGGTTCGATAGTTCTAACAAAGGTTCTGACACAGGTTCTTTAGTTCTAACACAGGTTCTATAGTGGTTACAAAGATTCTAACGCAGGTTGTAACACAGGTTCCATAGTTCTAATACAGGTTCTAACACAGGTTCTATAGTTCTAACACAGGTTCTATTATTGTAACACAGATTCTATAGTGCTAACACAGGTTCTAACACAGTGCTATAGTTCTTACACAAGTTCTAACACAGATTCTATAGTTCTAACACTGGTTCTATGGACTAAAACAGGTTCTAACAGAGGTTCCATAGTTCTGAAACAGGTTCTAACACAGGTTCTATAGTTCAAACACAGGTTCTAACACCGGTTCTAACACAGGTTCTGTAGTTGTAACACAGGTTCTAACAGAGGTTCTGTAGTTCTAACACAGGTTCTATCACAGGTTCTATTGTTCTAACACAGGTTGTAACACAGATTCTATAGTTCTAACACAGGTTCCATAGTTCTAACACAGTTTCCAACACACATTCTAAATTACTAAAACAGGTTCTAACACAGGTTATAGTTCTAACCCAGGATCTAGCACAGCTTCTATTTACCTAACACAGGTTCTAACACAGTGCTATAGTTCTAACACAGGTTCTAACACAGATTCTATAGTTCTAACACTGGTTCTATAGTCTAAAACAGGTTATAACACACGATCCATAGTTCTGAAACAGGTTATAACACAGGTTCCAACACACGTTCTAAATTTCTGAAACAGGTACTAAAACAGGTTCTATAGTTCTCACACAGGTTGTATAGTTCTAAAAAAGGTTCTAACACAGGTACTATCACAGTTTCTAAAACAGGATCTATAGTTCTACACAGGTTCTATCGTTCTAAAACAGGTTCTGACACAGGTTCTATAGTTCTAACAAAGGTTCTGACACAGGTTCTAAAGTTCTCACACAGGTTCTATAGTGGTTACAAATATTCTAACACAGGTTGTAACACAGATTCCATAGTTCTAATACAGGTTCTAACACAGGTTCTATAGTTCTAATACAGGTTCTATTGTTGTAACACAGCTTCTATAGTGCTAACACAGGTTCCAACACAGTGCCATAGTTCTAACACAAGTTTGAACACAGATTCTATAGTTCTAACACTGGTTCTATGGACTAAAACAGGTTCTAACAGAGGTTCCATAGTTCTGAAACAGGTTCTAACACAGGTTCTATAGTTCAAACACAGGTTCTAACACAGGTTCTATAGTTCCAAAACAGGATCTAACACCGGTGCTAAAACAGGTTCTATAGTTCTAAAACAGTTTCTAACACAGGTTCTATAGTTCTAACACAGGTTGTATAGTTCTAATAAAGGTTCTAACACAGGTACTATCACAGTTTCTAAAACAGGATCTATAGTTCTACGCAGGTTCTATAGTTCTAAAACAGGTTCTAACAGAGGTTCCATAGTTCTGAAACAGGTTCTAACACAGGTTCTATAGTTCAAACACAGGTTCTAACACAGGTTCTATAGTTCCAAATCAGGATCTAACACAGGTTCTAAAAGAGGTTCTATAGTTCTAAAACAGTTTCTAACACAGGTTCTATAGTTCTAACACAGGTTGTATAGTTCTAAAAAAGGTTCTGACACAGGAATTAACACAGTTTCTGAAACAGGATCTTTAGTTCTAACACAGGTTCTAACACAGGTTTTATAGTTCTAACACAGGTTCTAAAACAGGTTCTATAGTTCTAACACAGGTTCTATTGTTGTAACACAGGTTCTAACACAGGTTCTAACACAGGTTCTGCAGTTGTAACACAGGTTCTAACAGAGGTTCTGTAGTTCTAACACAGGTTCTATATTTCCAAAACAGGTTCTAACACAGGTTGTTTAGTTCAAACACAGGTTCTAACACAGATTCTTTAGTTCTAACACAGGTTCTATCAAAGGTTCTAAAATTCTAAAACAGGTTCTAACATAGGTTATATAGTTCTAATACAGCTTCTGTAGTTCCAACAAAGGTTATAACACAGGTTCTAAAGTTCTAAAACAGGTTCTAAAACAGGTTCTAAAACAGTTCTAAAGTTCAAACACAGGTTCCAACACAGATTCTATAGTTCTAACACAGGATCCAACACAGGTTCTAAATTTCTGAATCAGGTTCTAACACAGGTTCTATAGTTCTAACACAGGTTCTATAGTTCGAACAAAGGTTCTCACACAGGTTCTAACACAGGTTCTATCGTTCTAACACAGGTTGTATAGTTCTAAAAAAGGTTCTAACACAGGTACTATCACAATTTCTCAAACAGGATCTATAGTACTACACAGGTTCTATAGTTCTATAACAGGTTCTGACACAGGTTCGATAGTTCTAACAAAGGTTCTGACACAGGTTCTTTAGTTCTAACACAGGTTCTATAGTGGTTACAAAGATTCTAACGCAGGTTGTAACACAGGTTCCATAGTTCTAATACAGGTTCTAACACAGGTTCTATAGTTCTAACACAGGTTCTAATATTGTAACACAGATTCTATAGTGCTAACACAGGTTCTAACACAGTGCTATAGTTCTTACACAAGTTCTAACACAGATTCTATAGTTCTAACACTGGTTCTATGGACTAAAACAGGTTCCAACAGAGGTTCCATAGTTCTGAAACAGGTTCTAACACAGGTTCTATAGTTCAAACACAGGTTCTAACACAGGTTCTATAGTTCCAAAACAGGATCTAATACCGATGCTAAAACAGGTTCTGTAGTTCTAAAGCGGGTTCTAACACAGGTTCTGTAGTTCTAACACAGGTTGTATAGTTCTAAAAAAGGTTCTAACACAGGTACTATCACAGTTTCTAAAACAATATCTATAGTTCTAACACGGGTTCTATAGTTCTAAAACAGGATCTGACACAGGTTCTATACTTATAACACAGGTTCTAACACAGGTTCTATAGTTCTAAAACAAGCTGTAACACAGGTTCTATAGTTCTAACACAGGTTGTATAGTTTTAAAAAAGGTTCTAACATACGTAATATAACAGCTTCTAAAACAGGATCTATAGTTCTTACACAGGTTCTATAGTTCTAAAACAGGTTCTGACACAGGTTCCATAGTTCTAACACAGGTTCTAACACAGTGCTATAGTTCTAACACAGGTTCTACAGTTCTAACACAGGTTCTAACACAGGTTTTATAGTTCTAACACAGGTTCTAACACAGATTCTATAGTTCTAACACTGGTTTTATAGACTAGAACAGATTCTAACAGATGTTCTATAGTTCTAAAACAGGTTCCATCACAGGTCCTATTGTTCAAACACAGATTCTAACACAGGTTCTATAGTTCTAAAACAGGTTCTAACACAGGTTCTATAGTTCTTCCAAAGGTTCTAACACCGGTTCTATATTTCCAAAACAGGTTCTAACACAGGTTGTTTAGTTCAAACACAGGATCTAACACAGATTCTATAGTTCTAACACAGGTTCTAACACAGGTTCTATAGTTCTAACACATTTTCAAACACAGATTCTATAGTTCTATCACTGGTTCTATGAACTAAAACAGGTTCTAACACAGTTTCCATAGAAAAGAAACAGACCTAACACAGGTTCTATAGTTCAAACACAGGTTCTAACACAGGTACTATAGTTCCAAATCAGGATCTAACACAGGTTCTAAAAGAGGTTCTATAGTTCTAAAACAGTTTCTAACACAGGTTCTATAGTTCTAACACATGTTGTATAGTTCTAAAAAAGGTTCTGACACAGGAATTAACACAGTTTCTGAAACAGGATCTTTAGTTCTAACACAGGTTCTATAGTTCTAACAGAGGTTCTAAAACAGGTTCTATCGTTCTAACACAGGTTCTATTGTTGTAACACAGGTTCTAACACAGGTTCTAACACAGGTTCTGTAGTTGTAACACAGGTTCTAACAGAGGTTCTGTAGTTCTAACACAGGTTCTATATTTCCAAAACAGGTTCTAACACAGGTTGTTTAGTTCAAACACAGGTTCTAACACAGATTCTTTAGTTCTAACTCACGTTCTATCAAAGGTTCTAAAATTCTAAAACAGGTTCTAACATAGGTTATATAGTTCTAATACAGCTTCTGTAGTTCCAACAAAGGTTATAACACAGGTTCTAAAGTTCTAAAACAGGTTCTAAAACAGGTTCTAAAACAGTTCTAAAGTTCAAACACAGGTTCCAACACAGATTCTATAGTTCTAACACAGGATCCAACACAGGTTCTAAATTTCTGAATCAGGTTCTAACACAGGTTCTATAGTTCTAACACAGGTTCTATAGTTCGAACAAAGGTTCTCACACAGGTTCTAACACAGGTTCTATCGTTCTAACACAGGTTGTATAGTTCTAAAAAAGGTTCTAACACAGGTACTATCACAATTTCTCAAACAGGATCTATAGTACTACACAGGTTCTATAGTTCTAAAACCGGTTCTGACACAGGTTCGATAGTTCTAACAAAGGTTCTGACACAGGTTCTTTAGTTCTAACACAGGTTCTATAGTGGTTACAAAGATTCTAACGCAGGTTGTAACACAGGTTCCATAGTTCTAATACAGGTTCTAACACAGGTTCTATAGTTCTAACACAGGTTCTATTATTGTAACACAGATTCTATAGTGCTAACACAGGTTCTAACACAGTGCTATAGTTCTTACACAAGTTCTAACACAGATTCTATAGTTCTAACACTGGTTCTATGGACTAAAACAGGTTCTAACAGAGGTTCCATAGTTCTGAAACAGGTTCTAACACAGGTTCTATAGTTCAAACACAGGTTCTAACACCGGTTCTAACACAGGTTCTGTAGTTGTAACACAGGTTCTAACAGAGGTTCTGTAGTTCTAACACAGGTTCTATCACAGGTTCTATTGTTCTAACACAGGTTGTAACACAGATTCTATAGTTCTAACACAGGTTCCATAGTTCTAACACAGTTTCCAACACACATTCTAAATTACTAAAACAGGTTCTAACACAGGTTATAGTTCTAACCCAGGATCTAGCACAGCTTCTATTTACCTAACACAGGTTCTAACACAGTGCTATAGTTCTAACACAGGTTCTAACACAGATTCTATAGTTCTAACACTGGTTCTATAGTCTAAAACAGGTTATAACACAGGATCCATAGTTCTGAAACAGGTTATAACACAGGTTCCAACACACGTTCTAAATTTCTGAAACAGGTACTAAAACAGGTTCTATAGTTCTCACACAGGTTGTATAGTTCTAAAAAAGGTTCTAACACAGGTACTATCACAGTTTCTAAAACAGGATCTATAGTTCTACACAGGTTCTATCGTTCTAAAACAGGTTCTGACACAGGTTCTATAGTTCCAACAAAGGTTCTGACACAGGTTCTAAAGTTCTCACACAGGTTCTATAGTGGTTACAAATATTCTAACACAGGTTGTAACACAGATTCCATAGTTCTAATACAGGTTCTAACACAGGTTCTATAGTTCTAACACAGGTTCTATTGTTGTAACACAGCTTCTATAGTGCTAACACAGGTTCCAACACAGTGCCATAGTTCTAACACAAGTTTGAACACAGATTCTATAGTTCTAACACTGGTTCTATGGACTAAAACAGGTTCTAACAGAGGTTCCATAGTTCTGAAACAGGTTCTAACACAGGTTCTATAGTTCAAACACAGGTTCTAACACAGGTTCTATAGTTCCAAAACAGGATCTAACACCGGTGCTAAAACAGGTTCTATAGTTCTAAAACAGTTTCTAACACAGGTTCTATAGTTCTAACACAGGTTGTATAGTTCTAATAAAGGTTCTAACACAGGTACTATCACAGTTTCTAAAACAGGATCTATAGTTCTACACAGGTTCTATAGTTCTAAAACAGGTTCTGACACAGGTTCTATAGTTCTAACAAAGATTCTGACCCAGGTTCTTTAGTTCTAACACAGGTTCTATATGGTTAAAATGATTCTAACACAGGTTGTAACACAGGTTCCATAGTTCTAATACAGGTTCTAACACAGGTTCTATAGTACTAACACAGGTTCTATTGTTGTAACTCAGCTTCTATAGTGCTAACACAGGTTCTAACACAGTGCTATAGTTCGAACACAAGTTCTAAGACAGATTCTATAGTTCTAACACTGGTTCTATGGACTAAAACAGGTTCTAACACAGGTTCCATAGTTCTGAAACAGGTTCTAACACAGGTTCTATAGTTGAAACACAGGTTCTAACACTGGTTCTATAGTTCGAAAACAGGATCTAACACCGATGCTAAAACAGGTTCTGTAGCTCTAAAGCAGGTTCTAACACAGGTTCTGTAGTTCTAACACAGGTTGTATAGTTCTAAAAAAGGTTCTAACACAGGTACTATCACAGTTTCTAAAACAGGATCTATAGTTCTAACACAGGTTCTATAGTTCCAAAACAGGATCTGACACAGGTTCTATAGTTATAACACAGGTTCTAACACAGGTTCTATAGTTCTAAACCAAGCTATAACACAGGTTCTATAGTTCTAACACAGGTTGTATAGTTCTAAAAAAGGTTCTGACACAGGAATTAACACAGTTTCTGAAACAGGATCTTTAGTTCTAACACAGGTTCTAACACAGGTTTTATAGTTCTAACACAGGTTCTAAAACAGGTTCTATAGTTCTAACACAGGTTCTATTGTTGTAACACAGGTTCTAACACAGGTTCTAACACAGGTTCTGTAGTTGTAACACAGGTTCTAACAGAGGTTCTGTAGTTCTAACACAGGTTCTATATTTCCAAAACAGGTTCTAACACAGGTTGTTTAGTTCAAACACAGGTTCTAACACAGATTCTTTAGTTCTAACACAGGTTCTATCAAAGGTTCTAAAATTCTAAAACAGGTTCTAACATAGGTTATATAGTTCTAATACAGCTTCTGTAGTTCCAACAAAGGTTATAACACAGGTTCTAAAGTTCTAAAACAGGTTCTAAAACAGGTTCTAAAACAGTTCTAAAGTTCAAACACAGGTTCAACACAGATTCTATAGTTCTAACACAGGATCCAACACAGGTTCTAAATTTCTGAATCAGGTTCTAACACAGGTTCTATAGTTCTAACACAGGTTCTATAGTTCGAACAAAGGTTCTCACACAGGTTCTAACACAGGTTCTATCGTTCTAACACAGGTTGTATAGTTCTAAAAAAGGTTCTAACACAGGTACTATCACAATTTCTCAAACAGGATCTATAGTACTACACAGGTTCTATAGTTCTAAAACAGGTTCTGACACAGGTTCGATAGTTCTAACAAAGGTTCTGACACAGGTTCTTTAGTTCTAACACAGGTTCTATAGTGGTTACAAAGATTCTAACGCAGGTTGTAACACAGGTTCCATAGTTCTAATACAGGTTCTAACACAGGTTCTATAGTTCTAACACAGGTTCTATTATTGTAACACAGATTCTATTGCGAACACAGGTTCTAACACAGTGCTATAGTTCTTACACAAGTTCTAACACAGATTCTATAGTTCTAACACTGGTTCTATGGACTAAAACAGGTTCTAACAGAGGTTCCATAGTTCTGAAACAGGTTCTAACACAGGTTCTATAGTTCAAACACAGGTTCTAACACAGGTTCTAACACAGGTTCTGTAGTTGTAACACAGGTTCTAACAGAGGTTCTGTAGTTCTAACACAGGTTCTATCACAGGTTCTATTGTTCTAACACAGGTTGTAACACAGATTCTATAGTTCTAACACAGGTTCCATAGTTCTAACACAGTTTCCAACACACATTCTAAATTACTAAAACAGGTTCTAACACAGGTTATAGTTCTAACCCAGGATCTAGCACAGCTTCTATTTACCTAACACAGGTTCTAACACAGTGCTATAGTTCTAACACAGGTTCTAACACAGATTCTATAGTTCTAACACTGGTTCTATAGTCTAAAACAGGTTATAACACAGGATCCATAGTTCTGAAACAGGTTATAACACAGGTTCCAACACACGTTCTAAATTTCTGAAACAGGTACTAAAACAGGTTCTATAGTTCTCACACAGGTTGTATAGTTCTAAAAAAGGTTCTAACACAGGTACTATCACAGTTTCTAAAACAGGATCTATAGTTCTACACAGGTTCTATCGTTCTAAAACAGGTTCTGACACAGGTTCTATAGTTCTAACAAAGGTTCTGACACAGGTTCTAAAGTTCTCACACAGGTTCTATAGTGGTTACAAATATTCTAACACAGGTTGTAACACAGATTCCATAGTTCTAATACAGGTTCTAACACAGGTTCTATAGTTCTAACACAGGTTCTATTGTTGTAACACAGCTTCTATAGTGCTAACACAGGTTCCAACACAGTGCCATAGTTCTAACACAAGTTTGAACACAGATTCTATAGTTCTAACACTGGTTCTATGGACTAAAACAGGTTCTAACAGAGGTTCCATAGTTCTGAAACAGGTTCTAACACAGGTTCTATAGTTCCAAAACAGGATCTAACACCGGTGCTAAAACAGGTTCTATAGTTCTAAAACAGTTTCTAACACAGGTTCTATAGTTCTAACACAGGTTGTATAGTTCTAATAAAGGTTCTAACACAGGTACTATCACAGTTTCTAAAACAGGATCTATAGTTCTACACAGGTTCTATAGTTCTAAAACAGGTTCTGACACAGGTTCTATAGTTCTAACAAAGATTCTGACCCAGGTTCTTTAGTTCTAACACAGGTTCTATATGGTTAAAATGATTCTAACACAGGTTGTAACACAGGTTCCATAGTTCTAATACAGGTTCTAACACAGGTTCTATAGTACTAACACAGGTTCTATTGTTGTAAATCAGCTTCTATAGTGCTAACGCAGGTTCTAACACAGTGCTATAGTTCGAACACAAGTTCTAAGACAGATTCTATAGTTCTAACACTGGTTCTATGGACTAAAACAGGTTCTAACACAGGTTCCATAGTTCTGAAACAGGTTCTAACACAGGTTCTATAGTTGAAACACAGGTTCTAACACTGGTTCTATAGTTCCAAAACAGGATCTAACACCGATGCTAAAACAGGTTCTGTAGCTCTAAAGCAGGTTCTAACACAGGTTCTGTAGTTCTAACACAGGTTGTATAGTTCTAAAAAAGGTTCTAACACAGGTACTATCACAGTTTCTAAAACAGGATCTTTAGTTCTAACACAGGTTCTATAGTTCCAAAACAGGATCTGACACAGGTTCTATAGTTATAACACAGGTTCTAACACAGGTTCTATAGTTCTAAACCAAGCTATAACACAGGTTCTATAGTTCTAACACAGGTTGTATAGTTCTAAAAAAGGTTCTAACACACGTAATATAACAGCTTCTAAAACAGGATCTATAGTTCTTACACAGGTTCTATAGTTCTAAAACAGGTTCTGACACAGGTTCTGTAGTTCTAACACAGGTTCTAACACATTGCTACAGTTCTAACACAGGTTCTAACACAGGTTCTACCGTTCTAACACAGGTTCTAACACAGGTTCTAACACAGATTCTATATTTCTAACACTGGTTTTATAGACTAAAGCAGGTTCTAACAGAGGTTCTATAGCTCTAAAACAGGTTCTAACACAGGTCCTATTGTTCAAACACAGATTCTAACACAGGTTCTATAGTTCTAAATCAGGTTCTAACACAGGTTCTATAGTTCTTCCAAAGGTTCTAACACTGGTTCTATATTTCCAAAAAAGGTTCTATCATAGGTTGTTTAGTTCAAAAAAAGTTTCTAACACAGATTCTAGAGTTCTAACACAGGTTCTAACACAGGTTCTATAGTTCTAACACATTTTCTAACACAGATTCTATAGTTCTAACAATGGTTCTATGGACTAAAACAGGTTCTAACACAGTTTCCATAGTTCTGAAACAGACCTAACCCAGGTCCTATATCTCAAACACAGGTTATAACACAGGTTCTATAGTTCCAAATCTGGATAAAACACAGGTGCTAAAACAGGTTCTATTGTTCTAAAACAGGTTCTAACACAGGTTTTATAGTTCTACCAAAGGTTCTAACACCAGTTCTACATTTCCAAAACAGGTTCTAACACAGGTTGTTTAGTTCAAACACAGGTTCTAACACAGATTCTATAGTTCTAACACAGGTTCTATCAAACGTTCTAAAATTCTAAAACAGGTTCTAACATAGGGTATATAGTTCTAATACAGCTTCTGTGGTTCTAACAAAGGTTATAACACAGGTTCTAAAGTTCTAAAACAGGTTCTGAAAAAGGTCCTATAGTTCAAACACACGTTCCAACACAGATTCTATAGTTCTAACACAGGATCCAACACAGGTTCTAAATTTCTAAATCAGGTTCTAACACAGGTTCTATAGTTCTAACACAAGTTCTATAGTTCTAACAAAGGTTCTCACACAGGTTCTAACACAGGTACTATTGTTCTAACACAGATTCTAACACAGGTTCTATAGTTCTAACACAGGTTCTATAGTAGTAACACAGGTTCTAACAGAGGTTCTGTTGTTGTAACACAGTTTCTAACACAGCTTCTATAGTTCTAACAAGGGTTCTATCACAGGTTCTATAGTTCTAACACAGGTTCTAACACAGATTCTATAGTTCTAACACAGGTTCTAACACAGGTTCTAAAGATCTAAAACAGGTTCTAACACAGGTTCTATAGTTCTAAAACAGGATCTGACACAGGTTCTATAGTTATAACACAGGTTCTAACACAGGTTCTATAGTTCTAAAACAAGCTATAACACAGGTTCTGTAGTTCTAACACAGGTTGTATAGTTCTAAAAAAGGTTCTAACACACGTAATATAACAGCTTCTAAAACAGGATCTATAGTTCTTACACAGGTTCTATAGTTCTTAAACAGGTTCTGACACAGGTTCTACAGTTCTAACACAGGTTCTTACACAGTGCTATAGTTCTAACACAGGTTCTAACACAGGTTCTATAGTTCTAACACATTTTCTAACACAGATTCTATAGTTCTAACAACGGTTCTATGGACTAAAACAGGTTCTAACACAGTTTCCATAGTTCTGAAACAGACATAACACAGGTTCTATATCTCAAACACAGGTTCTATAGTTCCAAATCAGGATCAAACACAGGTGCTAAAACAGGTTCTATTGTTCTAAAACAGGTTCTAACACAGGTTTTATAGTTCTACCAAAGGTTCTAACACCGGTTCTATATTTCCAAAACAGGTTCTAACACAGGTTGTTTAGTTCAAACACAGGTTCTAACACAGATTCTATAGTTCTAACACAGGTTCTATCAAACGTTCTAAAATTCTAAAACAGGTTCTAACATAGGTTATATAGTTCTAATACAGCTTCTGTAGTTCTAACAAAGGTTATAACACAGGTTCTAAAGTTCTAAAACAGGTTCTGAAACAGGTTCTATAGTTCAAACACACGTTCCAACACAGATTCTATAGTTCTAACACAGGATCCAACACAGGTTCTAAATTTCTAAATCAGGTTCTAACACAGGTTCTATAGTTCTAACACAGGTTCTATAGTTCTAACAAAGGTTCTCACACAGGTTCTAACACAGGTACTATTGTTCTAACACAGATTCTAACACAGGTTCTATAGTTCTAACACAGGTTCTATAGTTGTAACACAGGTTCTAACACAGGTTCTAACAGAGGTTCTGTTGTTTTAACACAGTTTCTAACACAGCTTCTATAGTTCTAACAACGGTTCTATCACAGGTTCTATAGTTGTAACACAGGTTCTAACACAGGTTCTAACAGAGGTTCTGTTGTTGTAACACAGTTTCTAACACAGCTTCTATAGTTCTAACAACGGTTCTATCACAGGTTCTATAGTTCTAACACAGGTTCTAACACAGATTCTATAGTTCTAACATTGTTTCTAACACAGGTTCTAAAGATCTAAAACAGGTTCTAACACAGGTTCTATAGTTCTAAAACAGGATCTGACACAGGTTCTATAGTTATCACACAGGTTCTAAAACAGGTTCTATAGTTCTAAAACAAGCTATAACACAGGTTCTATAGTTCTAACACAGGTTGTATAGTTCTAAAAATGTTCTAACACATGTAATTTAACAGCTTCTAAAACAGGATCTATAGTTCTTACACAGGTTTTATAGTTCTAAAACAGGTTCTGACACAGGTTCTATAGTTCTAACACAGGTTCTAACACAGTGCTATAGTTCTAACACAGGTTCTAACACTGGTTCTATAGTTCCAAAACAGGATCTAACACCGATGCTAAAACAGGTTCTGTAGCTCTAAAGCAGGTACTATCACAGGTTCTGTAGTTCTAACACAGGTTGTATAGTTCTAAAAAAGGTTCTAACACAGGTACTATTACAGTTTCTAAAACAGGATCTATAGTTCTAACACAGGTTCTGTAGTTCTAAAACAGGATCTGACACAGGTTCTATAGATATAACACAGGTTCTAACACAGGTTCTATAGTTCTAAGACAAGCTATAACACAGGTTCTATAGTCCTAACACAGGTTGTATAGTTCTAAGAAAAGTTGCTATAGTTCTAACACAGGTTCTTACACAGTGCTATATTTCTAAAACAGGTTCTAACACAGGTTCTACATTTCTAACATAGGTTCTAACACAGGATCTATAGTTCTAAAACAGGTTGTATAGTTCTAAAAAAGGTTCTGACACAGGAATTAACACAGTTTCTGAAACAGGATCCATAGTTCTAACACAGGTTCTAACACAGGTTCTATAGTTCTAGCACAGGTATAACACAGATTCTATAGTTCTAACACAGGTTCTATTGTTGTAACACAGGTTCTAACACAGGTTCTAACACAGGTTCTGTAGTTGTAACACAGGTTCTAACAGAGGTTCTGTAGTTCTAACACAGGTTCTATCACAGGTTCTATTGTTCTAACACAGGTTGTAACACAGATTCTATAGTTCTAACACAGGTTCCATAGTTCTAACACAGGTTCCAACACACGTTCTAAATTTCTAAAACAGGATCTAACACAGGTTCTATACTTCTAACCCAGGATCTAGCACATCTTCTATTTTCCTAACACAGGTTCTAACACAGTGCTATAGTTCTAACACAGGTTCTAACACAGATTCTATAGTTCTAACAATAGTGCTAACACAGGTTCCAACACAGTGCTATAGTTCTAACACAAGTTCTAACACAGATTCTATAGTTCTAACACTGGTTCTATGGACTAAAACAGGCTCTAACACAGGTTCCATAGTTCAGAAACAGTTTCTACACAGGTTCTATAGTTCAAACACAGGTTCTAACACAGGTTCTATAGGTCCAAAACAGGATCTAACACAGGTGCTAAAACAGGTTCTATAGTTCTAAAACAGGTTCTGACACAGCTTCTTTAGTTCAAACACAGGTTCTAACACAGTGCTATAGGTTTAACAGAGGTTCTAACACAGGTTCTATAGTTCTAACACAAGTTCTAACACAGGTTCTATAGTTCTAACACTGGTTCTATGGACTAAAACAGCTTATAACACAGGTTCCATAGTTCTGAAACAGGTTCTAAAACAGGTTCTATAGTTCTTACAAGTTTCTATTTTTCTAACACAGGTCCTAACACACGTTCTATAGTTCTAAAACAAGTTCTAACACAGGTTCTATAGTTCTACCACAGGTTCTATAGTTCTAACACAGGATCTAACACAGGTTCTAAGACAGGTTTTACTGTTCTATGACAGGTTCCAACACAGGTTTTAGAGTTCTAACACAGGTTCTGTTGTTCGAACACAGGTTCGATCAAAGGTTCTACAGTTCTAACACAGGTTATAACACAGGTTCTAACACAGGTTGAATAGTTCTAACACAGGTTCTATAGTTGTAAAACAAGTTCTATCACAGGATCTATAGTTCTAACCCAGGATCTAGCGCAGGTTCTAACAGAGTCCTATAGTTCTAACACAGGTTCTATAGTGCTAACACAGGTTCTAACACAGTGCTATAGTTCTAACACAGGTTCTATAGTTCTAACACTGGTTCTATGGACTAAAACAGGTTCTAACACAGGTTCCATAGTTGTGAAACAGGTTCTAACACAGGTTCTATAGTTCAAACACAGGTTCTAACACAGGTTCTATAGTTCCAAAACAGGATCTAACACAGATGCTAAAACAGGTTCTGTATTTCTAAAGCAGTTTCTAACACAGGTTCTGTAGTTCTAACACAGGTTCTATAGTTCTAACACAGGTTCTATAGTTCTAACAAAGGTCCTAACAAAGGTTCTTTAGTTCAAAAACAGGTTCTAACACAGGTTCTACAGTTCTACCACAGGTTCTATAGTTCTAAGACAGGTTCGATCACAGGTTCTACAGTTCTAACATAGGTTACAACACAGGTTCTAACACTTGTTGAACAGTTCTAAAAAAGGTCCTTTAATTCTAAAACAGGTTCTATAGTTTTAATCCAGGATCTAGCACAGGTTCTAACAGAGGTTGTATAGTTCTAACACAGGTCCTAACACAGTGCTATAGTTCTAACACAGGTTCTAACACAGGTTCTATATTTCTAGCACAGGTTCTATAGTTCTAGCACAGGTTCTAACACAGATTCTATAGTTCTAACACTGGTTCTATGGACTAAAACAGGTTGTAACACAGGTTCCATAGTTCTGAAACAGGTTCTACCACAGGTTCTAAAACACGTTCTACATTTCTGAAACAGTTTCTAACACAGGTTTCATAGTTCTAACACTGGTTCTATGGACTAAAACAGGCTCTAACACAGGTTCCATAGTTCTGACACAGGTTCTAACACAGGTTCTATAGGTCCAAAACAGGATCTAACACAGGTGCTAAAACAGGTTCTATAGTTCTAAAACAGGTTCTAACACAGTTTCTATAGTTCTAACACAGGTTGTATAGATCTAAATAAGGTTCTAACACAGGTACTATCACAGGATCTATAGTTATAACACAGGTACTACAGTTCTAAAACAGGTTCTGACACAGCTTCTTTAATTCAAACACAGGTTCTAACACAGTGCTATAGTTTTAACAGAGGTTCTAACGCAGGTTCTATAGTTCTAACACAGCTTCTAACACAAGTTCTATAGTTCTAACACTGGTTCTATGTACTAAAACAGGTTCTAAAACAGGTTCCTTAGTTCTGAAACAGGTTCTAAAACAGGTTCTATAGTTCTAACAAAGGTTCTATTGTTCTAACACAGGTCCTAACACAGGTTCTATAGTTCTAAAACAAGTTCTAACACAGGTTCTACAGTTCTACCACAGGTTCTATAGTTCTAACACAGGATCTAACACAGGTTCTAACACATGTTTTATCGTGCTATGACAGGTTCCAACACAGGTTCTAGAGTTCTAACACAGGTTCTAGTGTTCAAAAACAGGTTCGATCAAAGGTTCTACAGTTCTAACACAGGTTACAACACAGGTTCTAACACAGGTTGAAAAGTTCTAACACAGGTTCTATAGTTCTGAAACAAGTTCTATCACAGGTTCTATAGTTCTAATCCTGGATCTAGTGCAGGTTCTAACAGAGTTTCTATAGTTCTAACATAGGTTCTATAGTGCTAACACAGGTTCTAACACATGTTCTATATTTCTAACACAGGTTCTAACACAGGTTCTATAGTTCTAACACAGGTTCTAACACAGATTCTATAGTTGTAACACTGGTTATATAGACTAAAACAGGTTCTACCAGAGGTTCTATAGTTCTAAAACAAGTTCTTACACAGGTCCCATTGTTCAAACACAGATTCTAACACAGGTTCTATAGTTCTAAAACAGGTTCTAACACAGGTTCTATAGTTCTACCAAAGGTTCTAACACCGGTTCTATATTTCCAAAACAGGTTCTAACACAGGTTGTTTAGTTCAAACACAGGTTCTAACACAGATTCTATAGTTCTAACACAGGTTCTAACACAGGTTCTATAGTTCTAACACATTTTCTAACACAGATTCTGTAGTTCTTACCATGGTTCTATGGACTAAAACAGGTTCTAACACAGTTTCCATAGTTCTGAAACAGATCTAACACAGGTTCTATAGTTCAAACACATGTTCTAACATAGGTTCTATAGTTCCAAATCAGGATCTAACACAGGTGCTTAAACAGGTTCTATAGTTCTCAAACAGCTTCTCACACAGGTTCTATAGTTCTAACACAGGTTGTATAGCTCTAAAAAAGGTTCTGACACAGGAATTAACACAGTTTCTGAAACAGGATCTATAGTTCTAACACAGGTTCTAACACATGTTCTATAGCGCTAACACAGGTTCTAACACAGGTTCTATATTTCTAACACAGGTTTTATTGCTGTAACCCAGGTTCTAACACAGGTTCTAACACAGGTTCTATTGTTGTAACACAGGTTCTAACAGAGGTTCTGTAGTTCTAACACAGGTTCTATCACAGGTTCTATTGTTCTAACACAGGTTGTAACACAGATTCTATAGTTCTAACACAGGTTCCATAGTTCTAACACAGGTTCCAACACACGTTCTAAATTTCTAAAACAGGTTCTAACACAGGTTCTATAGTTCTAACCCAGGATCTAGCACAGCTTCTATTTTCCTAACACAGGTTCTAACACAGTGCTATAGTTCTAACGCAGGTTCTAACACAGATTCTATAGATGTAACCCTGGTTCTATAGACTAAAACAGGTTCTAACACAGGTTCTATAGTTCTAAAACAGGTTCTAACACAGGTCCTATTGTTCAAACACAGATTCTAACACAGGTTCTATAGTTCTAAAACAGGTTCTAACACAGGTTCTTTAGTTCTACCAAAGGTTCTAACACCGGTTATATATTTCCAAAACAGGTTCTAACACAGGTTGTTTAGTTCAAACACAGGTTCTAACACAGATTCTATAGTTCAAACACAGGTTCTATCAAACGTTCTAATGTTCTAAAACAGGCTCTAACATAGGGTCTATAGTTCTAATACAGCTTCTATATTTCTAACAAAGGTAATAACGCAGGTTCTAAAGTTCTAAAACAGGTTCTAAAACAGGTTCTATAGTTCAAACACAGGTTCTAACACAGATTCTATAGTTCTAACACAGGATCCAACACACGTTCTAAATTTCTAAATCAGGTTCTAACACAGGTTCTATAGTTCTAACACAGGTTCTATAGTTCTAACAAAGGTTCTAACACAGGTTCTAACACAGGTACTATTGTTCTAACACAGGTTCTAACACAGGTTCTATAGATATTACACACTTTCTATAGTAGTAACACAGGTTCTAACACAGGTTCAAACACAGGTTCTGTTGTTGTAACACAGTTTCTAACACAGCTTCTATAGTTCTAACAACGGTTATAACACAGGTTGTATAGTTCTAACACAGGTTCTAACACAGATTCTATAGTTCTAACACAGGTTCTAACACAGTTTCTAAAGATCTAAAACAGGTTCTAACACAGGTTCTATAGTTCTAACACAGGTTCTAACACAGATTCTATAGTTCTAACACAGGTTCTAACACAGTTTCTAAAGATCTAAAACAGGTTCTAACACAGGTTCTATAGTTCTAACACAGGTTCTATAGTTCTAAAAGAGGTTCTAACACAGGTTCTACAGTTCTACCACAGGTTCTATAGTTCTAACACAGGATCTAACACAGGTTCAAACACGGGTTTTATTGTTCTATGAAAGGTTCTAACACAGGTTCCAGAGTTCTAACACAGGTTCTATTGTTCTAACACAAGTTTTATATTCCTAAAACAGGTTATAACACAGGTTCTATAGTTCTAAAACAGAATTTAACAAAGGTTCTAACACAGGTTCTATAGTTCTAACAAAGTTTCGATCACAGGTTCTGCAGTTCTAACACAGGTTATAACACACTTTCTAACACAGGTTGAAAAGTTCTAACACAGGTTCTATAGAGGTAACAAAGATTCTAACACAGAGTCTAACACAGGTTCTATAGTTCTGAAACAAGTTCCACCACAGGTTCTATAGTTCTTACCCAGGATCTAGGACAGGTTCTAACAGAGGTTCTATAGTTCTAACACAGGTTCTATAGTTCTAAAACAGGTTCTAAAACAGGTCCTATTGTTCAAACACAGATTCTAACACAGGTTCTATAGTTCTAAAACAGGTTCTATAGTTCTACCAAAGGTTCGAACACCGGTTATATATTTCCAAAACAGGTTCTAACACAGGTTGTTTAGTTCAAACACAGGTTCTAACACAGATTCTATAGTTCAAACACAGGTTCTATCAAACGTTCTAATGTTCTAAAACAGGCTCTAACATAGGGTCTATAGTTCTAATACAGCTTCTATATTTCTAACAAAGGTAATAACGCAGGTTCTAAAGTTCTAAAACAGGTTCTAAAACAGGTTCTATAGTTCAAACACAGGTTCTAACACAGATTCTATAGTTCTAACATAGGTTCCAACACACGTTCTAAATTTCTAAATCAGGTTCTAACACAGGTTCTATAGTTCTAACACAGGTTCTATAGTTCTAACAAAGGTTGTAACACAGGTTCTAACACAGGTACTATTGTTCTAACACAGGTTCTAACACAGGTTCTATAGTTCTAACAGATGTTCTATAGTAGTAACACAGGTTCTAACACAGGTTCAAACACAGGTTCTGTTGTTGTAACACAGTTTCTAACACAGCTTCTATAGTTCTAACAACGGTTATAACACAGGTTGTATAGTTCTAACACAGGTTCTAACACAGATTCTATAGTTCTAACACAGGTTCTAACACAGTTTCTAAAGATCTAAAACAGGTTCTAACACAGGTTCTATAGTTCTAACACAGGTTCTAACACAGATTCTATAGTTCTAACACAGGTTCTAACACACGTTCTAAAGTTCTAAAACAGGTTCTAACACAGGTTCTATAGTTCTAACACAGGTTCTATAGTTCTAAAACAGGTTCTAACACAGGTTCTACAGTTCTACCACAGGTTCTATAGTTCTAACACAGGATCTAACACAGGTTCAAACACGGGTTTTATTGTTCTATGAAAGGTTCTAACACAGGTTCCAGAGTTCTAACACAGGTTCTATTGTTCTAACACAAGTTTTATATTCCTAAAACAGGTTATAACACAGGTTCTATAGTTCTAAAACAGAATTTAACAAAGGTTCTAACACAGGTTCTATAGTTCTAACAAAGTTTCGATCACAGGTTCTGCAGTTCTAACACAGGTTATAACACACTTTCTAACACAGGTTGAAAAGTTCTAACACAGGTTCTATAGAGGTAACAAAGATTCTAACACAGAGTCTAACACAGGTTCTATAGTTCTGAAACAAGTTCCACCACAGGTTCTATAGTTCTTACCCAGGATCTAGGACAGGTTCTAACAGAGGTTCTATAGTTCTAACACAGGTTCTATAGTTCTAAAACAGGTTCTAAAACAGGTCCTATTGTTCAAACACAGATTCTAACACAGGTTCTATAGTTCTAAAACAGGTTCTATAGTTCTACCAAAGGTTCTAACACCGGTTATATATTTCCAAAACAGGTTCTAACACAGGTTGTTTAGTTCAAACACAGGTTCTAACACAGATTCTATAGTTCAAACACAGGTTCTATCAAACGTTCTAATGTTCTAAAACAGGCTCTAACATAGGGTCTATAGTTCTAATACAGCTTCTATATTTCTAACAAAAGTAATAACACAGGTTCTAAAGTTCTAAAACAGGTTCTAAAACAGGTTCTATAGTTCAAACACAGGTTCTAACACAGATTCTATAGTTCTAACACAGGATCCAACACACATTCTAAATTTCTAAATCAGGTTCTAACACAGGTTCTATAGTTCTAATAAAGGTTCTCACACAGGTTCTAACACAGGTACTATAGTTCTAACAGAGGATCTATATTAGTAACATAGGTTATAACACAGGTTCTAACTCAGGTTCTGTTGTTGTAACACAGTTTCTAACACAGCTTCTATAGTTCTAACAACGGTTATAACACAGGTTCTATAGTTCTAACACAGGTTCTAACACAGATTCTATAGTTCTAACACAGGTTCTAACACAGGTTCTAAAGATCTAAAACAGGTTCTAACACAGGTTCTATAGTTCTAACAAAGGTTCTAATACCGGATCTATAGTTCTAACACAGGGTCTATAGTTCTAAAAGAGGTTCTAACACAGGTTCTACAGTTCTACCACAGGTTCTATAGTTCTAACACAGGATCTAACACAGGTTCAAACACAGGTTTTATTGTTCTATGAAAGGTTCTAACACAGGTTCCAGAGTTCTAACACAGGTTCTATTGTTCTAACACAAGTTTTATATTCCTAAAACAGGTTATAACACAGGTTCTATAGTTCTAAAACAGATTTTAACAAAGGTTCTAACACAGGTTCTATAGTTCTAACAAAGGTTCGATCACACGTTCTGCAGTTCTAACACAGGTTATAACACACTTTCTAACATAGGTTGAAAAGTTCTAACACAGGTTCTATAGAGGTAGCAAAGATTCTAACACAGAGTATAACACAGGTTCTATAGTTCTTACACAGGTTCTATAGTTCTAACACAGGTTCTATTGTTATAACACAGGTTCTAACACATGTTCTAACACAGGTTCTGTATATGTAACACAGGTTCTAACAGAGTTTCTGTAGTTCTAACACAGGGTCTATCACAGATTCTATTGATCTAACACAGGTTGTAACACAGATTCTATAGTTCTAGCACATGTTCTTACAAAGGTTCTAACAGACGTACTAAAGTTCTAAAACAGGTTCTATCACAGGTTTTATAGTTCTAACACAGGTTCTAACACAGATTCTATAGTTCTAACACAGGTTCTAAAGATCTAAAACAGGTTCTAACACAGGGTCTATAGATCTAACAAAGGTTTTAACACCGGATCTATAGTTCTAACACAGGTTCTATAGTTCTAACACAGGTTCTATAGTTCAAACAAAGGTCCTAACAAAGGTTCTATAGTTCAAAAACAGGTTCTAACACAGTTTCTACAGGTCTACCACAGGTTCTATAGTTCTAACACAGGTTCGATCACAGGTTCTACAGTTCTAACACAGGTTACAACACCGGTTCTAACACCGTGCTATAGTTCTAATACAGGTTCTATAGTTCTAACACAGGTTCCATAGTTCTGAAAAAGGTTCTAACACAGGTTCTACAGTTCTAACACAGGTTCGATAGTTCCAAAACAGGATCTAACACAGGTGCTAAAGCAGGTTCTGTAGTTCTAAAACAGGTTCTAACACTGGTTCCATAGTACTAACACAGGTTGTATAGTTCTAAAAAAGGTTCTAATGCAGGTACTATCACAGTTTCTAAAACAGGATCTATAGTTCTACACAGGTTCTATAGTTCTAAAACAGGTTCTGACACAGGTTCTATATTTCTAACCAAGGTTCTGAACAGGTTCTATAGTTCTAATACAGGTTCTATAGTGGTTACAAAGATTCTAACACAGGTTGTAACACAGATTCCATAGTTCTAATACAGGTTCTAACACAGGTTCTATAGTTCTAACACAGGTTCTATTGTTGTAACACAGCTTCTATAGTGCTAACACAGGTTCTAAAACAGTGCTATAGTTCTAACACAGATTCTATAGTTCTAACACTGGTTCTATGGACTAAAACAGGTTCTAACACAGGTTCCATAGTTCTGGAACAGGTTCTAACACAGGTTCTATAGTTCAAACACAGGTTCTAACACAGGTTCTATAGTTCCAAAACAGGATCTAACACAGATGCTAAAACAGGTTCTGTATTTCTAAAGCAGTTTCTAACACAGGTTCTGTAGTTCTAACACAGGTTGTATAGTTCTAAAAAAGGTTCTAACACAGGTACTATCACAGTTTCTAAAACAGGATCTATAGTTCTAACACAGGTTCTATAGTTCTAAAACAGGTTCTGACATAGGTTCTATAGTTATAACACAGGTTCTAACACAGGTTCTATAGTTCTAAAATAAGCTCTAACACAGGTTCTATAGTTCTAACACAGGTTGTATAGTTCTAAAAAGGTTCTAGCACAGGTAATATAACAGTCTCTAAAACAGGATCTATAGTTCTTACACAGGTTCTATAGTTCTAAAACAGGTTCTGACACAGGTTCTATAGTTCTAACACAGGTTCTATAGTGGTTACAAAGATTCTAACACAGGTTGTAACGCAGATTCCATAGTTCTAATACAGGTTCTAACACAGGTTCTATAGTTCTAACACAGGTTCTACTGTTGTAACACAGCTTCTATAGTGCTAACACAGGTTCTAACACAGTGCTACAGTTCTAACACAAGTTCTAACACAGATCTTATAGTTCTAACACAGGTTCTAAGGACTAAAACAGGTTCTAACACAGGTTCTACAGTTCTAACACAGGTTCTATAGTTCTAACACAGTTTCTATTGTTGTAACACAGGTTCTAACACACGTTCTAACACAGGTTCTGTATATGTAACACATGTTCTAACAGAGTTTCTGTAGTTCTAACACAGGGTCTATCACAGATTCTATTGATCTAACACAGGTTGTAACACAGATTCTATAGTTCTAGCACATGTTCTTACAAAGGTTCTAACAGACGTACTAAAGTTCTAAAACAGGTTCTATCACAGGTTCTATAGTTCTAACACAGATTCTATATTTCTAACACAGGTTCTAAAGAACTAAAACAGGTTCTAACACAGGTTCTATAGATCTAAGAAAGGTTTTAACACCGGATCTATAGTTCTAACACAGGTTCTATAGTTCTAACACAGGTTCTATAGTTCTAACAAAGGTCCTAACAAAGGTTCTATAGTTCAAACACAGGTTCTAACACAGTTTCTTCAGTTCTACCACAGGTTCTATAGTTCTAACACAGGTTCGATCACAGGTTCTACAGTTCTAACACAGGTTACAACACCGGTTCTAACACCGTGCTATAGTTCTAACACAGGTTCTATAGTTCTAACACAGGTTCTATGGACTAAAACAGGTCCTAACACAGGTTCCATAGTTCTGAAATAGGTTCTAACACAGGTTCTACAGTTCAAATACAGGTTCTAACACAGGTTCTATAGTTCCAAAACAGGATCTAACACAGGTGCTAAAACAGGTTCTGTAGTTCTAAAACAGGTTCTAACACAGGTTCCATAGTTCTAACACAGGTTGTATAGTTCTAAAAAAGGTTCTAACACAGGTACTATCACAGTTTCTAAAACAGGATCTATAGTTCTACACAGGTTCTATCGTTCTAAAACAGTTTCTGACACAGGTTCTATAGTTCTAACAAAGGTTCTGACACAGGTTCTATAGTTCTAATACAGGTTCTATAGTGGTTACAAAGATTCTAACACAGGTTGTAACACAGATTCCATAGTTCTAATACAGGTTCTAACACAGGTTCTATAGTTCTAACACAGGTTCTATTGTTGTAACACAGCTTCTATAGTGCTAACACAGGTTCTAAAACAGTGCTATAGTTCTAACACAGATTCTATAGTTCTAACACTGGTTCTATGGACTAAAACAGGTTTTAACACAGGTTCCATAGTTCTGAAACAGGTTCTAACACAGGTTCTATAGTTCAAACAGAGGTTCTAACACAGGTTCTATAGTTCCAAAACAGGATCTAACACAGATGCTAAAACAGGTTCTGTATTTTTAAAGCAGTTTCTAAGACAGGTTCTGTAGTTCTAACACAGGTTGTATAGTTCTAAAAAAGGTTCTAACACAGGTACTATTACAGTTTCTAAAACAGGATCTATATTTCTAACACAGGTTCTATAGTTTTAAAACAGGTTCTGACACAGGTTCTATAGTTATAACTCAGGTTCTAACACAGTTTCTATAGTTCTAAAACAAGCTCTAACACAGGTTCTATAGTTCTAACATAGTTTGTATAGTTCAAAAAAAGGTTCTAGCACAGGTAATATAACAGTTTCTAAAACAGGATCAATAGTTCTTACACAGGTTCTACAGTTCTAAAACAGGTTCTGACACAGGTTCTATAGTTCTAACACAGGTTCTATAGTGGTTACAAAGATTCTAACACAGGTTGTAACGCAGATTCCATAGTTCTAATACAGGTTCTAACACAGGTTCTATATTTCTAACACAGGTTCTATTGTTGTAACACAGCTTCTATAGTGCTAGCACAGGTTCTAACACAGTGCTATAGTTCTAACACAAGTTCTAACACAGATTCTATAGTTCTAACACAGGTTCTATGGACTAAAACAGGTTCTAACACAGTTTCCATAGTTCTGAAACAGACCTATATCAGGTTCTATAGTTCAAACACAGGTTCTAACACAGGTTCTATAGTTCCAAATCAGGATCTAACACAGGTGCTAAAAGAGGTTCTATAGTTCTAAAACAGTTTCTAACACAGGTTCTATAGTTCTAACACAGGTTGTATAGTTCTAAAAAAGGTTCTGATACAGGAATTAACACAGTTTCTGAAACAGGATCTTTAGTTCTAACACAGGTTCTAACACAGGTTTTATAGTTCTAACACAGGTTCTAAAACAGGTTCTATAGTTCTAACACAGTTTCTATTGTTGTAACACAGGTTCAAACACAGGTTCTAACACAGGTTCTGTAGTTGTAACACATGTTCTAACAGAGGTTCTGTAGTTCTAACACAGGTTCTATCACAGGTTCTATAGTTCTAACACAGGTTGTAACACAGATTCTAAAGTTCTAAAACAGGTTCTAAAACAGGTTCTATAGTTCAAACACAGGTTCTAACAGAGATTCTATAGTTCTAACACAGGATCCAACACAAGTTCTAAATTTCTAAATCAGGTTCTAACACAGGTTCTTTAGTTCTAACACAGTATCTCTAGTTCGAACAAAGGTTCTTACACAGCTTCTAACACAGGTACTATTGTTCTAACACAGATTCTAACACAGGTTCTATAGTTCTAACACAGGTTCTATACTAGTAACACAGGTTCTAACACAGGTTCTAACACAGGTTCTGTTGTTGTAATACAGTTTCTAACACAGCTTCTATAGTTCTAACAACGGTTCTATCACAGGTTCTATAGTTCTAACACAGGTTCTAACACAGATTCTATAGTTCTAACACAGGTTCTAACACAGGTTCTAAAGATATAAAACAGGTTCTAACACAGGTTCTATAGTTCTAACAAAGGTTCTAACAGCGGATCTATAGTTCTAACACAGGTTCTATAGTTCTAAAACAGGTTCTAACACAGGTTCTACAGTTCTACCACAGGTTCTATAGTTCAAACACAGGTTCTAAAACAGGTTCTATAGTTCCAAAACAGGATCTAACACAGGTGCTAAAACAGGTTCTGTAGTTCTAAAACAGGTTCTAACACAGGTTTTATAGTTCTAACACAGGTTGTATAGTTCTAAAAAAAAAGGTTCTAACACAGGTACTATCACAGTTTCTAAAACAGGATCTATAGTTCTACACAGGTTCTATAGTTCTAAAACAGGTTCTGACACAGGTTCTATAGTTCTAACAAAGGTTCTGACACAGGTTCTATAGTTCTAACACAGGTTCTATAGTCGTTACAAAGATTCTAACACAGGTTGTAACACAGGTTCCATAGTTCTAATACAGGTTCTAACACAGGTTCTATAGTTCTAACACAGGTTCTAACACAGGTTCTATAGTTCTAACACATTTTCTAACACAGATTCTATAGTTCTAACAACGGTTCTATGGACTAAAACAGGTTCTAACACAGTTTCCATAGTTCTGAAACAGACCTAACACAGGTTCTATATCTCAAACACAGGTTCTAACACAGGTTCTATAGTTCCAAATCAGGATCAAACACAGGTGCTAAAACAGGTTCTATTGTTCTAAAACAGGTTCTAACACAGGTTTTATAGTTCTACCAAAGGTTCTAACACCAGTTCTATATTTCCAAAACAGGTTCTAACACAGGTTGTTTAGTTCAAACCCAGGTTCTAACACAGATTCTATAGTTCTAACACAGGTTCTATCAAACGTTCTAAAATTCTAAAACAGGTTCTAACATAGGTTATATAGTTCTAATACAGCTTCTGTAGTTCTAACAAAGGTTATAACACAGGTTCTAAAGTTCTAAAACAGCTTCTGAAACAGGTTCTAGAGTTCAAACACACGTTCCAACACAGATTCTATAGTTCTAACACAGGATCCAACACAGGTTCTAAATTTCTAAATCAGGTTCTAACACAGGTTCTCTAGTTCTAACACAGGTTCTAAAGTACTAACAAAGGTTCTCACACAGGTTCTAACACAGGTACTATTGTTATAACACAGATTCTAACACAGGTTCTATAGTTCCAACACAGGTTCTATAGTTGTAACACAGGTTCTAACAGAGGCTCTGTCTTTGTAACACAGTTTCGAACACAGCTTCTATAGTTCTAACAAGGGTTCTATCACAGGTTCTATAGTTCTAACACAGGTTCTAACGCAGATTCTATAGTTCTAACACAGGTTCTAACACAGGTTCTAAAGATCTAAAACAGGTTCTAACACAGGTTCTATAGTTCTAAAACAGGATCTGACACAGGTTCTATAGTTATAACACAGGTTCTAACACAGGTTCTATAGTTCTAAAACAAGCTATAACACAGGTTCTATAGTTCTAACACAGGTTGTATAGTTCTAAAAAAGGTTCTAACACACGTAAAATAACAGCTTCTAAAACAGGATCTATAGTTCTTACACAGGTTCTATAGTTCTAAAACAGGTTCTGACACAGGTTCTATAGTTCTAACACAGGTTCTAACACAGTGCTATAGTTCTAACACAGGTGCTAACACTGGTTCTATAGTTCCAAAACAGGATCTAACACCGATGCTAAAACAGGTTCTGTAGCTCTAAAGCAGGTACTAACACAGGTTCTGTAGTTCTAACACAGGTTGTATAGTTCTAAAAAAGGTTCTAACACAGGTACTATCACAGTTTCTAAAACAGGATCTATAGTTCTACACAGGTTCTCTAGTTCTAAAACAGGTTCTGACACAGGTTCTATAGTTCTAACAAAGGTTCTGACACAGGTTCTATAGTTCTAACACAGGTTCTATAGTCGTTACAAAGATTCTAACACAGGTTGTAACACAGGTTCCATAGTTCTAATACAGGTTCTAACACAGGTTCTATAGTTCTAACACAGGTTCTAACACAGGTTCTATAGTTCTAACACATTTTCTAACACAGATTCTATAGTTCTAACAACGGTTCTATGGACTAAAACAGGTTCTAACACAGTTTCCATAGTTCTGAAACAGACCTAACACAGGTTCTATATCTCAAACACAAGTTCTAACACAGGTTCTATAGTTCCAAATCAGGATCAAACACAGGTGCTAAAACAGGTTCTATTGTTCTAAAACAGGTTCTAACACAGGTTTTATAGTTCTACCAAAGGTTCTAACACCGGTTCTATATTTCCAAAACAGGTTCTAACACAGGTTGTTTAGTTCAAACCCAGGTTCTAACACAGATTCTATAGTTCTAACACAGGTACTATCAAACGTTCTAAAATTCTAAAACAGGTTCTAACATAGGTTATATAGTTCTAATACAGCTTCTGTAGTTCTAACAAAGGTTATAACACAGGTTCTAAAGTTCTAAAACAGTTTCTGAAACAGTTTCTATAGTTCAAACACACGTTCCAACACAGATTCTATAGTTCTAACACAGGATCCAACACAAGTTCTAAATTTCTAAATCAGGTTCTAACACAGGTTCTTTAGTTCAACACAGTATCTCTTGTTCGAACAAAGGTTCTTACACAGCTTCTAACACAGGTACTATTGTTCTAACACAGATTCTAACACAGGTTCTATAGTTCTAACACAGGTTCTATACTAGTAACACAGGTTCTAACACAGGTTCTAACACAGGTTCTGTTGTTGTAATACAGTTTCTAACACAGCTTCTATAGTTCTAACAACGGTTCTATCACAGGTTCTATAGTTCTAACACAGGTTCTAACACAGATTCTATAGTTCTAACACAGGTTCTAACACAGGTTCTAAAGATATAAAACAGGTTCTAACACAGGTTCTATAGTTCTAACAAAGGTTCTAACAGCGGATCTATAGTTCTAACACAGGTTCTATAGTTCTAAAACAGGTTCTAACACAGGTTCTACAGTTCTACCACAGGTTCTATAGTTCAAACACAGGTTCTAAAACAGGTTCTATAGTTCCAAAACAGGATCTAACACAGGTGCTAAAACAGGTTCTGTAGTTCTAAAACAGGTTCTAACACAGGGTTTATAGTTCTAACACAGGTTGTATAGTTCTAAAAAAAAAAGGTTCTAACACAGGTACTATCACAGTTTCTAAAACAGGATCTATAGTTCTACACAGGTTCTATAGTTCTAAAACAGGTTCTGACACAGGTTCTATAGTTCTAACAAAGGTTCTGACACAGGTTCTATAGTTCTAACACAGGTTCTATAGTCGTTACAAAGATTCTAACACAGGTTGTAACACAGGTTCCATAGTTCTAATACAGGTTCTAACACAGGTTCTATAGTTCTAACACAGGTTCTAACACAGGTTCTATAGTTCTAACACATTTTCTAACACAGATTCTATAGTTCTAACAACGGTTCTATGGACTAAAACAGGTTCTAACACAGTTTCCATAGTTCTGAAACAGACCTAACACAGGTTCTATATCTCAAACACAGGTTCTAACACAGGTTCTATAGTTCCAAATCAGGATCAAACACAGGTGCTAAAACAGGTTCTATTGTTCTAAAACAGGTTCTAACACAGGTTTTATAGTTCTACCAAAGGTTCTAACACCAGTTCTATATTTCCAAAACAGGTTCTAACACAGGTTGTTTAGTTCAAACCCAGGTTCTAACACAGGTTCTATAGTTCTAACACAGGTTCTATCAAACGTTCTAAAATTCTAAAACAGGTTCTAACATAGGTTATATAGTTCTAATACAGCTTCTGTAGTTCTAACAAAGGTTATAACACAGGTTCTAAAGTTCTAAAACAGCTTCTGAAACAGGTTCTAGAGTTCAAACACACGTTCCAACACAGATTCTATAGTTCTAACACAGGATCCAACACAGGTTCTAAATTTCTAAATCAGGTTCTAACACAGGTTCTCTAGTTCTAACACAGGTTCTAAAGTACTAACAAAGGTTCTCACACAGGTTCTAACACAGGTACTATTGTTATAACACAGATTCTAACACAGGTTCTATAGTTCCAACACAGGTTCTATAGTTGTAACACAGGTTCTAACAGAGGCTCTGTCTTTGTAACACAGTTTCGAACACAGCTTCTATAGTTCTAACAAGGGTTCTATCACAGGTTCTATAGTTCTAACACAGGTTCTAACACAGATTCTATAGTTCTAACACAGGTTCTAACACAGGTTCTAAAGATCTAAAACAGGTTCTAACACAGGTTCTAAAGATCTAAAACAGGTTCTAACACAGGTTCTATAGTTATAACACAGGTTCTAACACAGGTTCTATAGTTCTAAAACAAGCTCTAAGACAGGTTCTATAGTTCTAACACAGGTTGTATAGTTCTAACACAGGTTCTAACACACGTAATATAACAGCTTCTAAAACAGGATCTATAGTTCTTACACAGGTTCTATAGTTCTAAAACAGGTTCTGACATAGGTTCTATAGTTCTAACACAGGTTCTAACACAGTGCTATAGTTCTAACACAGGTGCTAACACTGGTTCTATAGTTCCAAAACAGGATCTAACACCGATGCTAAAACAGGTTCTGTAGCTCTAAAGCAGGTACTAACACAGGTTCTGTAGTTCTAACACAGGTTGTATAGTTCTAAAAAAGGTTCTAACACAGGTACTATCACAGTTTCTAAAACAGGATCTATAGTTCTA